>NC_068356.1:155514219-155596749 GCF_020536995.1 Dreissena polymorpha | reverse complement strand
CAGTTGACATTGGTCTTGGTTTGACGTTCGCGAACCTTTAGGTTTTTTGACAGTTTGGCCGTTATTAGTGGCAATAGCTTTGTCCGTTTATTCGGAATCCCTTTTTACGAGTCCAAACCTGACGAGTCGTTGGAATTGTTATGTACAAGCTGCGCCAAAAAATCCGCAGCTTCTTCGTCTTCTCGCGATTTAAACTGATTGCAGCTTCTTCGTCTGTTCAATTTGTAGAAGAGAGTGCACATTTTTGACAAGTTTGGTCAAGCTCACTTGGGTTGAGATATTAACGCATGACTTTCATCATCCAAACAAAAACCAAACATCAGCAAGTTGTGTTGACACCATTTTCGCTTTGCTTACTCAAGAGTGAATGATTGAGTTTTAATAAAAAGACTGGCTTTATAGAAGACGTTTGAAGGGTGGTATGGTGGTCTTAGTGCTGCATATTGCGAAAAATGTTGATATTGAAAGATGTCATAAATTCATATTTAGTTTCAAGATAATCACAATTGTGATTTTTGTGGTTGTTACATCATGATTTGGCATTGGCTGGTGGTTGCTTGCAATTAAGGACTCAATGTTGTCATACAATACTTTTCAGTTGTTTCACAATTTAGGTTCTATGAAAATAAATCATATGATTAAGGTTTGAATAAACTTGAAATTGTTAAATCACGATATGTTTCAGTTATGTGATAAGACTCGAAAGTCAGCTAATGATGTAAAAAACCACTTATTTCTGAAATCAAACTTCTGTTGTCATTGCATTTGTTACAAGCGAGCATTATGTCGAAAACTGTCTGATCAAGTACTTTAATCCATCGTTATTCGATATGAAGTTGTTTGTGAGCGCAACGTTATTTTACTGTAGAATCAAACTATATCTATATGCTTAAACAACGACCAACACATGGAAATGCATTTCAACGTTTTATTTTACGATGATCACCAACAAACAAGCATATGCACAAAGTCAATACATATCTAATCAGTCCAATGGATTTTCCATCCATCCTGTACCTCAATTCGGCACATAGGGCACGTTTTGCCCGAATAACATCAGACAGCAGTCTTCGCAAAAGTATGCGAACATTTCGTCAAGGTACAGTTTTTTTCGCCATCGTAACATATGGTACACGTTTTCAACGCTCGAATAGCTTCTTCCTTCTCGAGTTGAAGTTCTCCTCTTTGCGAAATCAAAGCCTGTTCCTCTCGAATTGAAGCTGCGATATTATTCTTTCGCTTTCGCATTCATGTTGCTCTTTAAGCGCTTTCTCGCGTTTGGACCACTCTGCATTGAAATAGCGCTCTTGGTCATCAACCAATGTTCACCTCGCTTCTCTCTGATAAGAGGAAGCCCTCTGTAGACACGATGCCATTTTTTTTGCAGACATCGCGACCTTCTTTGGACATAGCGAAGTCGCTGCTGTTAACGAACGCGGTAACCTGACTTCCAAGTCTGTTGAGATGATAGCCAAACGATTTGAAATCAATCGACGCCGATTGTTCTAGTCGAGTGTATGGCCTTGTAGTATGTCGCTTACCATTGCCAGTCGGTTCGCCACTGCCACTAGGAGCATCTGTCTCCTCGAACTTTGGAAGTCGGTGTGCGTATTTCGGCATGATTTCGAGTCAATGTTCTCTCTTGGAGTCTCAATCAAGAATGATGACAATAGCTGTTCGAGTCGCTTTAAATACCCAACGGGTTGGTGCGGTTTCACTATATAGCTAGCTGACATAACTTTGCTGACATAAGAAAGTCCAGAAAATCGATGAATAGCAAATTTTTCACGACATGCACTGCATTGACATTCATATTTGAGAAACGCACCGAACTTAGTGCATGTCTGAAAGATTTTGATGAAATGTATCTTAGCGACATTTTCATTTGAACCTTAAGCACGAAGTAACACTGCAAAATAGTTCGTTATTTATATACCAAACGTTACACAAGTACACTATGAATATGATCTAATATTTAATATATATTTTTGCGAAATGTACTGTGATCAAATATCAACGCAAAAGTTCAGTGAAAAACACATTTTTAAAATCATAATCTTTCGCGAGTAAAAACTTTTTTAACATTGCATGAGAAATACACTGCAGTGCAGCGCGGTAATCAAGTGCAAATATATCGTGTTCACGTCATTTCAAGTAAAGTCCACCAATAGATGAAGTATTTGCGAAAAAGTTTAAATGTCCAATTTCTCAACAACCTCTGCAGATGTTGGGATCAAAGTTTGAATATGATATTCAACTAAAAAGCTCCACAATGATTGTTTTGAAAGTTTTATTCTTTTGTTAATGATTCTTTGACAAAAATGCGAGTTTTTGATCGAAAATAAACCCTTTATGAAGAAATCTTTTTCGCCTTTCGTTTTGCGATACATTGTTTAAAATGTGTACCGTCAATATGAAATTTTTTGTGTGGATTAAATCATCACACATTAAAACGCCGATTTATCAGCAAAAACCGGAACTTAACTCTGATAATGTTTTTTCTACAACGCACTTGAATTCATAACGTGTAGTGTATCTACGTAATTTCGCTTTATAAAAACAACCTTGAATAAAATATCGTACACCGATGTTTAAGTCAAATTTTTCCGAAACGACTCATGGAATCAATATAAAATTTACACTACAATACCCTGCTTATTGTTAGCTACAACTTTTTTATTGCTAGTTTTGTTTCAACAAATATGCTTTTACAGAAAAAAATCTTTTCAATTTGTTTTATATGACAGATTTTTTTTTTATTTTGGTGATTTTGTGAAACACGACTTATTTAATCGTATAGAGAGATTTTCATTTTGAAAATTTTGATGTATGATATCAAGGGATTTCACTAGCAATTTATCGAATAAAGCAGAAACTATAGCAAAACAATAAACGAACTGCTTTGAAATTTATTGCAACGACATAACAGTACAATAGGGCCTAAATCGCTTTAAATGTTCCAAAAACATGTAATCGGTTCAACTTAGTACTTGTGGTGCTTTTTTTCACATATGAATTTCTGCCACGCGTGAGACATTTGCTTTTCAGCGTTTTTCAGAATGTCAAGACTTAACCATCTTAGGCATTCGCAAGTCTGTGGATATATAAAGCGACCCGAACAGCTATGGTTATGAATCGTGATTTGAAACTTTAAAACAAACCATGTCAAATAACCGTGCAGGGTTCGTTGTTCCGCAACCGATGACTGGAACAGAGTGGTGCTTGCAACAGAAAATTTCGTTGTTGTCGCAGACCGAGGACTGGAACGGAGTGGTGCTTGCAACAGAAAATAGGTTCGTTGTTCCGCAGACCGAGGACTGGGATGAAGAAATCGACAGTACGAAGCAGTATGTTCGTTGACAATGCTTGTTTACTTATTCGTTTGTTTGCCAATATTGAACTTTGTGAATAAATGATGCCTAAATTTCACATTTTGCTTTGTCCATGTTTCAAATGGAAATGTGCGCTTGTCGAAACACGCATTGAACGCAATTAAAAATAGTGGTGTAAAAAAATAGGGTCGTACATTGCACAAGGGTTTTTTAAATAAACCCTGGCTAGCCAAGGTTTTCCTTTGACACGCCGAAATGTGTAGGCCTGTTTTTAAATGTTTGAAGTCTTTGATACAACGACATTTTTTGCGAACGAACGTTCGTAGACTCAGTTACGCATTCATCTGCTATTTATACAAAAAATTGAAATGTAAATTTTATATCTATTCATGTAGGAATCAAAATGCCTTATTGTCAGAGAAATAAAACGCCCGGAAATAGCGGGGGGGGGGGGGTTCTATTTTCAATATATGGTTATATTGTTTTCTTGTCTATTTCCAGAGCAAGCCCAGAGCGAGTTACACACGTTGTCAAACGTGTTAAACCGTGATGTGGACAGTAGAGCAAAAGAGCTGATGGAAGAGGCTATTCGAGCAGATGCCATTCGAACAATTTAAACTGTGTACCATATGTTACATTTCCGACAAAAACTGTACTTTAACAAAGTGCGGACACCACATTCTGTGAAACATGTTGTGTGTTAATGTTGGGAAAATATTGTGGGATGTGCAGGGCGACGGTTACAGGATGGGTTCGGATGTTATTTACTGACTAGACTGTTTTGACTGTGTTTAACTGTTTATATGCATTTCATTTGATGCGCGTTTGTTTTCTTGCATTTGTTTGCATTTATAAAATGTTGAAATGTGTTTCATGTGTTGGTCGTAAGTTGAAGCAGGTTAGCGAATTGACTTTTAAAGCACGAAACATGTACTGTAAATCTACAGCTCTCGAACGTTATTTCTATCAATGTAAACAAGCGAGGGAAAGAGTAAATTACATCGGTTTAACTCAATTTGCTCGAAAACCTCTCGTAATATCAAGATGAAATTTTCACCACAATATTTTATCATATGATAGGTATAATTTTGTTTGCCTATTTTGTTTTTACTCGGCTACTTGTATCAGATATTCAACTATACAAAATTCGCTAACAAGAAAACTTTTTTGCCTTTTCGTTTTGCCGACAAAAAATATATACTGTTAAATAGGGATTGTTTTTCTGAATGATTTGGGTATCAAACTATGTATGTTTGTGAATCATTCCGATTAAACGAGCAGACAGTTAAACGCAACTTTGATAGTTTTCTTTACATAGCGCCAAAATCATGATATGTTATAACGTCATTTTGTTTCATATAAACAACCAAGGGGCGATTAAAACAGAAAATTGGTTTAAGTTAAATATCTCCGGAACGATTCATGGCATCGATATCAAATTAAAAGTACAATACCCAGCTTATTGTTAGCTACAACTTTTCTGCTGTTATTTTTGTGCCAACATACATGCTTATGTGATAAAAAATCACTTGAAAAACGTTTGCAAGAAGAAAAACTTTTTTATTTCCATGATTTATGAAACACGACTTATATCATCTGATAGAGAATTTCATTTCGAGCATTTTTGATATAACATGCCTGTATGTATGTTGTATCGCTTGATCAAGACTGACCGAAAACCATTTTCCTATAATCACGCCTTTACTTTTTCAACATATAAACTCGGAACGTCATCTATCTGTAAGCAAGCGAAAAACACATTTTTGGAACCACGAAATCACATTTTCTCGAGAACGTCTCAAGATATCAAGATGAAATTTTCAAGACAATAATTAACAATGGGATAGCTAAAATATTTGTTTTGTATGTTTTGTTCTAACACGACTTATTGTATCAGATATTTTAGGTAACAAACTTCGCTAACAAGAAAACTTTTTTGCATACAGAGCATTTATCTTTATTTTGGTATAATCTTGTAGGAAATTCAATTCCACGCATTTTGATATATGACACTTAACTGTATGTCTCAACACAACAATAAAACAGTCCGATAACGGATTTTAACTAAACGCATTTCTGTCTAACATTAGATTTTATTTTAACGTCGAACAATCGCTCTGTACTGTAAAATGAACACTGATTTCGTACAAAGTTTAAGTCGCGTTTTCGCTACAACTAGTTGACATATATTTATGACATTTTCGCCAAAATATCAAACATGATAATAGCATCAAGTTTTGTGGGGATCATTTTTCGCTAACATTTACGCATATAGTAGAAATGCTTAGTTTTTCGCATAAAAATCACTTCGCTGAGAATGAAAAAAATTCCCATTTTAGACAAGTACATAGCAATTGATACCATTCGATAGGGAATTCTGTTTTGCACATTTTGATATATGGTAATCCACAATAAGTCTGATTACAAGGAAACTACTTCGACAAAACGCATTCGTGCTTATAGAAATTTCGAACTTTAAAGTATCGAGTTAAACTGAATGACGTTAAGATAGCAAATATTTCACAAAACTGTGTTTGTTTGGAAGAGGTTTAACTTAACTTTCTCGATAACGCGTGAATACATTTCGATGAAATTTTCACTACCATAACTAGCAAATATATAGGAACAATGTGTGTTAAAGCATTTTTGTATTTCATCAACGAGTATATGTCAAAACTTCTGTTTATTGACCAAACTTGGGTTGGTATGAAGAAAAGATTTTCATTCCGCAATATGGTACTGAGATATTTGTATCATGCGATGGGGAATTCATTTCTGCGCATTTTGGTGTAACATACTTGATGTTTTTGTAAAACGCTGCAGTTATAAGGACAGAAAACCATATCACAACAAACACACATTTGTTGAAAATCGTAAATTTGACCCTTCGTTCTTAGTGCATATTCACGTCATTTGAATAAATATCATCCTACAACTTAAAGGGACGTTTACATATCGATGATAGAAAATTGTATTTCTCGCGACTGATTTAAGTCGGATATCTTTAGAACCCGTTGACCGAATTAAATGAAATTTTCAACAGATTAACAAAAATTTCTATGCGCACACACTGATACTATGTGTTTATACAAAATCGAATGCGCGAGTTAAGATATTTTGATCTAAGCACAAATTTTTATGACATTTCCAAGTTATATGCACAATTGTACAGATAACCAAAATATTTGTATATCAATTTGTAGGCGCTATTTTGCCGAACATTTTGATATATGTGGTTGGATATTTATTTTCTATTTCTAAGTGATACCAGTACTACACTCGCAAAACATAGTTGAAACACAAAAATCAAGGTTGTCCCTTTAACAAAGCAAAGCATCGAGCATGTCGTCAAACCTACGTCATATAAACAATATTTAATTTTCAAAATTCTTAGAATCCTGAATTCACAACGTCATTTAAAAAATCTCATCTTTCAACTTAAAGGGATAGTAACATATCGACGATAGAAAATTGTATTTCTTGCGACTGATTTAAGTCCAATATCTTTAGAACCCGGTGTCCGAATTCAATAAAATTTTCATCAGATTAACAGAAATTTCTATGCGCACACACTGATACTATGGGTTTATACAAAATCGAATGCGCGAGTTACGATATTTTGATATAAACGCAAATTTTCATGATATTTCCAAGTTGTATGAACAATTGTACAGATAACCAAAATATTTGTATATCACTTTGTAGGCGCTATTGTGCTGAACATTTTGATATATGATGTTGGATATTTATTTTCTATTTATTCGTTATATCAATACTATACTCGCAAAACATAGTTGAAACAAGAAAATCGAGGTTGTCCCTTTAACAATGCCAGCGCAAAATACTATCGAGTTGCTTTCGTCAAAAACTACGTCATATAAACAATTTAATTTTCAAAATTCTTAGAACCCTGAATTGTTCTGGCTATGTAGAAATAAACGGGTATAAACGGGGATATTTTTATGCCGGAGTTAAATGTACACTACTTATAGTGAATATTTTTGATGGATTACTCACATATTTTATATGATTTAGGATTATTTCACAATGCTACTGTAGGTTAGTAACTTTGACTAGATATTTTTCTATTTCTATTATGGGTTCATGTTTAATGTGAGCATCTGCCCAAAACTATACACTAAAGCACAAAAGGCAATGGATTTGCTGTATATCAAAACTAAAAGAAATACTGGAAATACTGGATGGATTTGATGGACTCATGCTTATCAATTTTTATGACCATTCAATCTGTGAATATTTCGGCTTGTATGGTCATGAAAAAATAGTCGCACTGTCACGCTTTGGTTAGAGAGCCCACCATGTGATCAATGACGTTTCAATCTTGATGAGAAGGGATGCACATTCCCGAATGCATCCTTCCTCATGATATGTTGAGTTAAACATGTTCATTGCACATAAAAATGTCACAGAAAGAGATGCAGTGCCAAATACCGACCGCATGCAGTGCGCGAGCATGACTAAACATGTGGTATTTGAACATATGGTATTTAAACATGTGGTATTTAAACATGTGGCATTTAAACATGTGGCATTTAAACATGTGGTATTTGAACATATGGTATTTAAACATGTGGTATTCAAACATGTGGCATTTAAACATGTGGTATTTAAACATTTGGTATTTGAACATGTGGTATTTAAACATGTGGTATTTAAACATGTGGTATTTCCAGAAGACATTTAATTCGGCTTTGCAAGACACTGTGCTTGGTATTTCGTAAACTAACATTATATAGCAAGCACGACATTAACTGTTCAATAAAACAGCGTTCATGTACATAAATTGTGTGAACTCAAATCATGAAGTATACGATTTTCTGTCATTCTTGGTTTGGTCGTTGAAGAGATAAGACGTATTTTTTGTGCTCTCGACGTCGCGCTCAGTATATAAATTGAACTGCGCGGGCAAAAAAACGCTCAGTTGACCAATAGACTTTGACAAAGACAGACGTTAATTTTGTGATCTCTGAAAAAAATTTGACATGATTTTTTTTATGATGACTATGTCTCAGTTGACTTTTGAACGTTAACGAATATGAACGTACTTTCGTGAGCTCTGACTACAGTATCGATGAAAAGTTTTGAGTTTAACTGACTTGACTTCGCGTTATAGAATAGCGACTTGGTACTCGGGTTATTGAATGACTGGTGGACTGTAGTGTTAGGTTATTGTCATGAGATAACAACTTGACTTTGACTTGAGTTGCGTGCAATTAAATTTGTGTTGGGGTGTCAAGCGATTGACTTCACTTGAACTCTGGACGTCGGAGTGATCAGATGTGTTTTTGAAGCTGGTGTCTACGAAAACGTGAGTACAAACTTTTGTGTTTGACTGTTGACGTGTCTCACTGTGTATGATGATTTATGATGATTTAAAGCGGCTGGCGTATTATTGTTGAGTTGTTGTACTGATAGAGAAGTGAAATGCGTTGGGTATAAATTACTCAGTACTTATACAGTGTTGATAATATGGTGTGATGAGAGATGATGGTGTTACAAAATATTTACTGAGCTACTTTGGGAAACGAACCGATGATGTAAAAACATTGGAAACATATTTCATGAAAATGCATGTGCTTATATGTACTAAATATGATATTGCTTTACTTGTATTTGCATGTCGTTAACATTTCTATTTTATTTCAGTATGCTGTGGTGAGTATTGCAGATTTAACTTGTATGTGTGGTTTTTAGTTAACGATGCTTAATGAAAACTATTATTGTACACTTAGTATGGAATGATGTGAATGATGATATGATGGGTAGAATTAATCAGTGCTTGTGTCTAGAAATGCTGAATGTTTATTGAAAAGGCTAAATGCTAGCCAAAACTAACAGTTGAGCTACCGTGGGGATGTCAAACGAATTGATGGTGTAATATGATGGTGTATCGACATACTTTTCTTATATGCACTATATTTGATACATGTATTGGTTTACATTTTTTGCATGCTGTTACAGTTTTTGTTTCAGTGTGCTGTGGTAAGTACTGTAGATATTACTTGATTTTTAGTGTCTATGAATGCTGATGTATGATAGCTATAGCATGAGCTCAATGCTAACCAGTATTATGAGTTGATGTATTGTGGTGATGCTAATCGAACTGATGATGTAACATGATGGTGAACACTTACTGAATGCATACAATTTATTGAATTGCGTTTGTTGATATGCACTATAATATGATTAATGTATTGCTTGACATGTATTTTTCATGATGTTTAATTTCAGTTTGCTGTGGTGAGTACTGTAGATTGTATTGCCTATGTATAGAATTCAATAAAAGATTATGACTGAAAACTGCTTTTGATTCTTTTTGTACAGTTTTAGGGACTATAAGTCTATAACAAAAATATGTCGGTTTATGTTCATGAGTGTGGGCTTAATACAGCAATGTTTGAGTAGTACAGAAATGTTTCTTCGTTTGTGGTCGCCAGTTGTCTGTGACTTGTAAAGTGAAAAATACGCATAGCTTTGAATGCAACAACTATTTACTGTTTTAACAAAGATTGTGTACTATGCATGTTTTGATGTAGATCTTTTCAGATTTGACATAAAATGAAGACCTGTCAGTTTAACAGAGCTGGGAAACGAAGAGGTAAGTGTGTTTCATCTTACTATGAACACTGGTATTTTGACAAAAGAAGAGATAAAGTGAGTTTCTTCATTATCATGGTTTCTTTCAGAGTATAACTTATGAACAAATCAAAACCTATTTTTTACTAGATTTTCATGTACTCTTTTTTTGGATGATGAGTAACTTAAAATCATACGGCTAGTACAGTATGGAACATGAATGCTTTGTTCAGATTTTCAGATGTGTGCTGGCAGTTTAAGTCTGGCAGCTGAAGTGAACAGTCATGATTTTGTTGGAGCTCCAACAATATGCTAGAAGGTAAGTAACTATGTTTAATTTGCATTGCATGTTTTCCTATGTTTCAGACTTTTAAACAGAGATGTCATGATGACTGGAGTTGAGCACAGGGCAGTGATAAAGTAAAAGGTAAGTACTTTTGACTGAATGTTTGTTCTATGCATGTTTTGCTATAATACATTCCAGGAGTGCTTATGCAGTGATGATTTGACAGTTGAGTGAAAGTGGAGCCATGCAGTCTTGATTTTGAAGCTTCTCAACAAGCCTTGAAGGTAAGGTTAGAATGACTCAATGTTAGTGAATTATTTAAAAAAATATACTGTCAGTGAAGTACTGTCAGTTGCATTTGGACAGTTGAGCAGAACAGACGTAGCTGTAAGAGCTCTCATATCTGTTGTGTAAAACTGTCCTAATGATATGTTATGCTTGTTTGTTTCTGTTGTACTATTTTTCAGATACGTTTGGCAGTGAAGGATTGAAAGCTGACATGAACAGAAAAAAGATGCTGTTGGCAGTGATGGGTTTGGAAGCTGGCATGAACAGAAAAGCAAACATATGGTGAGTACAAAATAGTTTTTATATGGTATGTTTTGTGCATGCTTCTATGTTTCAGATGTACTTGCAGTCAACAACGAAGATGATTCAAGAAGAGAAACATTGTTGTGATGTGAATAGAACGTTCAAATAGGGTAAGTGTAACAATTGTGGTAGTTTGATTTGTACCATGTGTGTATTGCTATGTTTCAGATTGCACATGCAGAGATGGTTTCCTACTGGGTGTCAATAGAAGGGACACGAGTAAAAACGATTTCAACCGCTAAACCACAATTCAAGAAGTTGGGTAAGTTTTAAGTCATTGATTTGAGGTGTACAATGTGTTCTTTACTTTGTTGCAGATTCGAGTCACTGGTTTACACATGGAAGAAGATTTCCACCTCTGTGACACATCTTTACAAAAGCAAGGTAAGTTGACCAAGTTGTTTTTTTATTTGTTCTGCTATAATGTGATGTTATGCTATTTTTCAGGTTTTCCATGTAGCTATGGATAAAACAATTTTAAGACAGAATAGCTGCTGCAGCTTGGTTCTGTGTTGGTTTTTGTTTAAAAACGTTTTACATGCATGTGTGTTTCAAAATATTTTGTTTCAGTAGAGGGCCAGATGTCGAGCAGTACAGATGTGTTTTTTGGAGGGAGCTCCCAAACCGTGAGTACAAGTATTTGATATTTAGAAGTCTATGTGAAAGATAATAGCAATGGTAGAATCTATCAGTACTTGTGTTTAGAAATGCTGATGTGTGACGGTTAACTGAAAAGGGTAAATGCTAGCCAGTACTTACACCTGAGCAAACGTGGGATGTCGAACTAACTGATGATGTACTATGATGGTGAACACTTACTTTGTGTATCGAAATGCTTTTGTTGATATGAGTGTGAGCTTAATACAGCAATGTTTGAGTAATACAAAAAATGTATGTACTCTTTTGTGGTTGCCAGTTGTTTGTGATATGTATAGTAAAAAAAACACAACACAAAGCTATGAAGCATACAATTGTTTTAAGATTTTATCAATGATTGTGTACTATGCATGTTTTGATTTAGTTCGTTTCAGATATGACATGACCTGAATATTTGACAGTCGAACGGAGCTGAGCATTGCAGAAAAGGTCTCATAGTAGCCTCAACAGTGAATAAGGATATCAACTGCTGTGACTAAACTGTTGAAGAAGGGTAAGTGGAACAATGTGTTTGTTTTATAAGTACCATGTATGCTTTATTTTGCTCTGTTTCAGAGTAGACATACAAACAGTGTCTTGCTTTGCATGCTATTTTTTAGGTCTCTCATGCAGTGAGGGAAAAGAAGAAGATTTCAATAAAGAATCACTGCTGCAACTCAGCTCTTTAAACAAGGTAAGTGTTTACTATGTTGTATACAAAATGTTTCTCTTTCTTACTATGTTTCAGGTTAACATTGCAGAGATGTTTTGACAGCTTGTGACAGAAAAGAAATTCAGCAGCTGTGTCTTGACTGTAGCCACAAGGTAAGTCGAAACAAATATACTGGTTTGTATGTTGTGTTGTTATGCCCTTCTATGTTTCAGACTTACATTGCTGTGACTGTTCCACAGTGGGTCAAAAAAAAACGAATACAGGTTTCAAGAAGAAAATTGGCTGTTAAAACTCTGCACAAAATATGAGGTAAGTGAACTACTCTTTTGGTTTGTGTTGTGCTTTGTTCTGCTTAACTATTTTTCAGATTTGAGTGGTGGGTCGTTACAGAGCAGACTTTTTGACAAGTGAGAAGTTGAGAAACAGAGAATGATTTAAGATCAGCTAGGTAAGTCTTGATTATTATGCATTGCTAAATGTTGTTTTTTATTTCAGTATGGCTGTGGTAAGTACACTAACTTTCTATAATTTAATATTGAACTGCTTTGATAACTTGTATCCTGCTATGCAATGCTTAATATATATTTTTCATTTCAGTATGGCTGTGGTAAGTACACAAACTTTCTTTAATTTTCACATTGAACTGTTTTGATGACTTGTATCCTGCTATGCAAAATGTCTTTTTTTATTTCAGTAGCCTGTTGGTAAGTACGCTAACTTTCTATAATTTCATAGTGAATTGTTTTGATGACCTGTATTCTGCATTGTAAAATGTGTTTCTTTTTCATTTCAGTATGGCTGTGGTAAGTACAATTGCCTTTCATATTGAACTGTTTTGATGACCTGTATTTTGCATTGTAAAATGTGTTTCTTTTTCATTTCAGTATGGCTGTGGTAAGTACACAAACTTTCTTTAATTTTCATATTGAACTGTTTTGATGACTTGTATTCTGCTATACAAAATGTGTTTTTATCAGTTCAGTTGCCTGATGGTAAGTACAATTTGCTTCTTTAAATTGCATGTTGAAATATATTTGATGACTTTTGTTCTGCTATGCTCTTTTTCATTTCAGTTGGGCAGATGTAAGTACACTTCATTTATGTAAAAACTGAATATGATTGTTGTGCTATACAAAATGTGCTTTTCTCAATTTCGGGTCAGCAATGGTAAGTAGATTGTGTTTCTTTATGTATAATTTTGTATACATATTGTTTTTTTCATCATAGCATGTTTTTCATATTTATGCTTTGTGTAAGTAAAATGTTCATAAATCATTCTTATCTTAAAACTAAAAATGTATTGTGCTATGCAAAATGTCTGTATGATTTCAGTTGCCAGAGGTGAGTACCATTACAGTTGAAAAGTTAGTTTTGTTTAGTTCAAGTTTTGGTTCACAGTTCTGTTTGTTATTTGGCAAAATTTACATGTATGCATTGAGTCTTGATTTCAGCTCGATTGTGGACTGAAGAAGATTGTCCGCAGAGGGATTGGATACAAAAAACAAAGTAAGTACTGAGTTTCTTACTAAAAGTTTTGAGTTGTATTCATTGTGTGTTAATATGCTATGATTGCTATGAACATGACTTTTGTATTTCAGCGAAGACAACATAGGTAAGTAAAATTGTTATCTGTTTCATGTTTACTGTTACAGTTCAATATTGTGTTTATAAATTGTAAGTTGTACAAACACATTCAAAAGTTTCTGATCATGCTTTCGATTTCATTTCAGCTTTACTGCTGGACGAGTGTTCTCTACTACTAGACGTGTCAGGTTTACTACCAGGCGAGCAGTGACAACAAGGCGCCTTTGTGGAAACAACACAACAAAAAAGTGAGTATTAGTTGAAATTGTTTTACTGTATGTTATACTTAAATGCAAAATTGTGCACATAAATTGTAAGTTGTACAATTACAATGAAAGTTTCTGATCATGCTTTCTATTTCATTTCAGCTGTACTGCTAGACGAGCAGTGACAGAAAGGCGCCTGAACATGCAACACAAAACAAAAAAGTAAGTATCAGTTAAACAGTTGGTAGAGTTGTGTGTTTTTCTTTAGCAGTTTGTGTTTACTATTTTATTTGATACATGGTATATTACACATGCATGTTTTTATCATTTCAGGCTGTTTACTTTCATCGTTTACTGTTTAACACAATTTGCTTTTCTATTTTCAGTGCCAATATCCAAACCTTGATGTGGACACCGAGTAGTCAATACATACGTGTGGCGTATAGCTGCGACAAAACCGTGGGTCCATCGCACCGATAACTTGAACATTGGCCCGTGTATGGACATCAGTGCAACTTTGTGAATCCATGTAACTTTGTGAATCCATGTAACATTGCGAATGTGTGTCGATCGAAAAATGTGTACATTCTGCACTGAAACGAACTCGGTGTTGCAAGTGGCAAGTGTTGACAGTGTGTATGTTTATGTTTATGTTTTTACATGAAAAATAAAGGAGATTGTTGTTTTATTGTGCTGGCCAGCAATATTGATGTATTGATGTATGTGTTTGTGTTTAAACTATGCAATACCAAAATCAAACAAAAAATAAACATTAACAGTCATTAACTGTGTTTGGGCGGCCGAGGGGTTTAAGACTCCACAAGTGTGAAGCGCACTGATAGCACTTGGGGGTAAACACCTCGGTATTTCGGTGCTAAAATGTTTTCACGGTGCTTATTTTGACGCACTGTTAGAACTACCAACCAGTAAATGATTGCTTGATTTATAAAACAAATATTCAGTCTCTACTTTGGCACAAGAGACTCTAAGTATCAAATACCAACAATTTAGACGCAGACAATCACATGGTGGTACACCAGTCCGAATATACTCATTGCTCTAGCCAGGATTGCAAATTACTTGTGTTGACTAGCAAGGCTCCCTAGTAACGGAGCAGTGTTACTGGCGTTTTTTGGGTCGATAGTGCTTAGGTGAGGTTTTGCTCGAATCGGGAGCGGGTCACTCGCTTGGGCGAGTTAGTTTTCGCTCGTAGTTTCCAATCTGGCTAGATCAATGTAAGGTTGTCGTTGACTGCTATTTGGCAAGCAGAAAGACAACAGCGGTTAATTAACTGAGTATGGGCGACCGAGGTATGTAGGTGTCAATAGACCGACTCCACAAGTTGCGAAGCGAACCGATAGCACTTGAGGGGAAACGCCTCGGTTTTCGGTTCTAACATGTGTTATCCATGCTGTCGTTATACTCTGGCAAGGCTCCTCAATCTATCGCGAGGGACACTCATTATTGCCCGCAAGCTTTAGAACCTGACGTGGGTCGATGCGTATGCGAGTCCGAGGACGCGATGGCATTTGATAAGGCTACCAACCAGTTAATGATTGCATGATCTATAAAACCAAATTTTAAGTCTACTTGGGCACAAGAGATTCCAAGTACCAAAATACCAACAATTAACAAGCAGACGCTTTTCAAAACTATGACCGCTGAGATTGATAGTCAGATGGAGTCCTGCCCATTTAGCTGTGTAGCGGTCTAGGGCGGGGTTGCAAGTCAATACGAAATGAGGCGCTATAAAGCAACTCGTCCCCGTTATGACCGTCAATACTTTCGACACTATCTGGGAATCCTTTCAACACCACATTGTTGCGCTGTTGGAAGGGTGGTAGGCACGCATGGTGACATGCCTGTGCTTTGCTATGCGACACCATGGTATTTTCGTACGGTGACACGAAATATCTTAATCTGGCTCTCTCAGAAACGCAGGCACGCGTTGACCGAACCTGACCGATGACCGAGCAATAACATTTCTATTAAGTGCTTTAATGCACAAAGTCTGCTAGGGCTGGGGTGGGAAGGCGACTTCTCTTGTACTCAGACAAGAGGAACGGTCACAAGTCCGTGAAAACGCCGAGTGACACCACTAGCTTTCAATCGTACAAAGCAAAAAACTTTCAAACTTTAGTTTGAGGTGAAATGATAAAAAAACTATATAAACAACTAACCGTTATAAGATATTCGCCATATGGACACAAACTATGCTACTCAATGTTGCGTTGAACATTAATTGCGCCTTACGAACTACTCGTGTTGAAACTAATATTGAGTGACTCGTAAACTTAAAGCAGTTACTCGCTTTTGACTGCATACACATTTTGTACAACGGCTCGTTATTGGTATAACTTGTCTTTCAATGAGACACATTAACACAAACGTTCAACAGTATTTAGGCTTTATATTGCGCTTGTAGAATATACGAACAAAACACACTATATAAATGACGTTTAGGGATTATTTTGACTTTCCATTTGAGATGATATGATGAAAAAGTATATACATCAGTTTAAGCGACTTTCATGACATTCACCACATGGCCATAAACTTGCGTTATTCAATGAAATGTTAAAATTTCGCTAGCAAAATAAATAAAAACTATATACGCAGTTTCATAACTTTCGATGTATGATCATGAAGTTTGAAATTGTGCAAAGCAATTTTGCGTTAAAAGTTGCATGCAGTTTAAAACCTGAAACATTTCGCTACACTTCAACCGTATTCAACACTCAAGAACTCAATTGTTTGTACAGAACAATACGAATGTTCCCATTTTGAAACGACAGTCAAGTAACACAACCGCTTGAATGTTTTGAAAAGCAGTATCGCTTCATCGCTATGATTTGGTTGTGAGATGTAATATATAGTATAGTAGCATCAATGTTACAGACCCGTAAGCACATTCATACACCTGCTTTAATATTTCGGAAAGCAGTATTACTTCAATGATATGGTTTGGTTATAAGATACAATATATGATGTATTGATGTAACAGATCTGTATGCACATGTTAAACAACTACTTGGTTAGTTTGCAAAGCAGTGTCGCTTCAATGCTGCGTCAAAACATTTCTGCAAGATGTAAAAAATATCTATTTGAATGGGATTTCTGAGGTTTAGCCATCGCCGAAAGGCCAATGTTTCTTCGTTAATGCATGGCAAAAGTAAAGGCTATATTGTTTGCTAGTATGCTAGTCCGTATTGCATATCGCAAGGTGGTAAAGCGGCTCTTTTCATTTCGCTGTGAAAAGAACGGTCACAAGCCCGTACAAACGCTGAGTGACACCTCTTGATCATGTAGCTTGTATGAAACGTGTTTATACAACCACAGTAGTTCAAAGCAGAACGCTTTTCCTTCTTCGAGGGAGAAGAAATCTGGGTGCAAGTCCCGGCTTTGGTTATAACACGAATACTACTCGCTGCTCAATAGCAATATTCATCATCCTATCCTTAACCATAATACCACTAGGCTCTATTAAGAGTAGCTTTGGAAAGGGAGTTAATAGCAGCTGCATGAGTGCTTTCATAAAATGTAAACGGTCGACCTTTACGGTTGCAAAATTGAAATACGATTTCAATGTTTTGAAGCATAATGTCTACATCGGGACCAAATGCCCATAGGTTCGATTTCGACTTGCTACACTCACGATTGAAATGAACCGCTTGAACATTCGCTGATAATAGGCATGCAATAACAATCCAACGCTGAAATGACTCACACTCCTACGCAATTAATTTTATCGCGGGACCAAATACCCATAGGCTCGATTTCGAGTTGCTACGAGATTAATCGGTTTGCGCCCAACAAAGGGGGTAATTAAACACCGTAGTGTGCATGTATATGTTCAAATGATGGTGTCTCGATTCTTGAAACAGTTGTATCTTCATTTAGAGACATTAGAAAGAAACAATTTCACAATCTAATACAGTCGGCAAATAAAAAAGACGATAATATAGAGGCCATTTTACAGAAAATTGGCATAAATGTGAATATATTTAATTAAAAAAAATAGCCGACAACGACCGATTAAGCTTTAAGTTTCCCGGGTATGATTAAGTATATTTACCGTACCCGGGGTACATGTAAGTATACTTAAGAGTACCCGGGGTACATGTAAGTAGTACCCGAGCCGACAATGACCAATCGAGCTTTTATTTAATACATGTATGTTGAGTGCATGGGATCGATGTATGTATTGTTTATTTCAATCCTTATTTCATCCTTATTTGAGCACTAAACACTATTTCTCAACGAAGTTCGTTTCGAATCGTTTCTCTAAGTACAAAAAAGTAGCAAATATTTTAGAAAGATCTCTCGAAATATTGAAAAGTGTAAACACCGAGCGCATCATAATCTTGAACACTTTGTTACAACATCATTATCGTTTCAAATACATTTTAAATATTATAAATGTCTTATTCAGACATCGATAAAAATATTTAATGATGGGGATTATTGTGAGTTTAAACTACAATGTTGTACAGTTTCTACTCGCGCTTAAATATTCACATTATTTTGCAGGTGCGAGTGACGTGACTCGTCAACTCGTCTCCACGAATGCAATTTAATAATAAAATAATTGACAATCCTATGGTCCCTAAAATTTCTTCCCTTAAATTGTTCAATAAAATCATTTCATAAATGTGATCATGCATTTTTATGCAGATTATAATTTCGATGGTGTTAGATAGGTTATATCTCGATTATGGATTCGTCGTGGCTTCAAACTGATAATAGCATAAATAACACAGGGACATTTAATAAAAATTCTCTACATATTACAAATATACAAAGTATACTGTTATATAGCATGTTTTTTTTTTTTGAAAAACCCTGTGGGTGCGAACATGATTTCTTTTATCCTCGGCGTCTTAAAAGACAGAGTAAAACCTGTCATGTGTGTAAAATACATGTTAACATTTGGAAAAGGAGACATTCATTTTAAATTGGCAATCCCGAATTGTTCTACAAACAAACAAGTGAATATCAAACCATTTATTTATATGTTTTTATTGTTGCACATAATATTTAGTGTTTTTCTGTCGTCTTAAAATATTATAGAAATGTACATGTACACCACGCATAAGTGGAAAAGGTTACAAACTAGAACGAACATGCGCAGACTTCATGGGCGATGGACAGTTAAAGCATCGATATAATAACATTACATCAGCATTTTGTTTAATTTCAGACTCCTTGCAGTTTTCAGATCATTATCTCTGTGCCTTATTACTCGAACTTGTTAGATTCCGATCACATGTGCTACTGAAAATAACCATCGGGAATGTGTTTTATAGCTCAAACCAGCACACAGTGGGCACGACCCGTCTTTTTGAGCGCTAAATGTTAGATAAGCACGTACACTTAATTATTATGGTGGTCAGTACAAAAGTTCTCCAGTGTATTACGAAACCCAAACTTTAGATATGCACGTGTCGTCTTACAAAAACAATGATTTTATAGAGGTCAGTAAACAGATCGAAGTAGCTCACACAGTTAATTCCCGTACATATATATGATATCGGAAACGAGACTTGCTTTAAACACTGAAAATAATTTTCATAAGAATTGCTAAACACAAATGAGAACAAAACCAATATACACAGACGACACAAAATATAAATAAGTTTGACAATTTACATTCAAACATTTACTTCCATTTTTTCCTGATTTCCAGTAAATAACTTGTAGATGTTGCATACAATCTAAAGATAAATTAAGTTGTAAATTGGTCGTTTCAAAAGAATATGACCGATACACGACGCTTTTTTTGTGCAATCAGTAAACATGTACATTTCAACAATTGTTTCAATAATTAAGGAACTAAAAGCGCTTAACGCTAACGATACAGCGTGTTTGAATTTTATTTTATTTAGAGTAAATGTTAATGCCAAATAATTCGCGAGATGCTTCGGTAATTTGAAATTCACTACGAAACTCTGAATCGAAATTAAAAGATCCCACTGCTGTCTGCATTCCAAAGTTTTTATTTATAAATAAATACACATACGCCAATTATCACGCTTTTTATCCAGACAAAATAATTCATTAAATGTTGTGCAATATTTATTTGTGACTAGAATTTGTAATAGAACATGAACTGTACACGACGCGCGCACACCGCGTCAGGTGACTTACGCAAGTTGGAATACCCCTGTCCTGATAGAGCATTTATTTCATCAAATCATTAAATAAAATCTTATGCCGAAATCCATTTGATACTTAAGACAAATGTTGAACATTTGTGTAAATGAAATTTAAATGAAATGAAGCATTAGTTTCGTCATTATTTACCCGAATTTGCTGTTACAAATGGAAGACGCATAAACGGGTTATCGGGTAATGGATAGAAACGTGAGAAGTCGCATGTATGCGGTAAAGAATACGGATAATTTGGAAATATGATGAAAATTCTCATAACAAACATTTTCAATGTATTATGTAGTATATGTTTTTCGGAACGTAGTTACTCTACATTTAATAAACATTATGATGCAAAACTCGGGATCAGTTTCTATCCGAGATAAATTATAGTTCATAACATTCTTCGCCGAGTGACTCGGCGTCATATCACCAATTTCCTCGGCATCATGCCGAGGCGTTTCGCGGAGTCGAGATGCGAAGTGACTCCGCGAAAAAACGCGGCCACTCGGCGGCAAGATGGTTGATGCCGAGTCGACTCCGCGTACACTCGATGTCGCCAAACTCCGCGGATCGCGGAATTTGCTTTTTTTTGCGTGAGCTGTAATGTACATGTATGATATGGTAAACACATGCTATCAGTGTTTTGAGATAAGTTTGTATTATTATCAATTGTGAATGCGTGAGCAAATTATGATACGACTATGGTAAAAGCATTAACGTATACGCCGTATAAATGCTTTGTTGTTATATACTTGTAATATGCATATGAATCGTAAAAGTTTTAAAGTTATTTCAATTCAATTTATTCACCACAGTGGTTGTAAATGAATATTACTGTTCGTCATTCTCAGAATAGTTATTTGTTCCAATTTGTATTGAATGTACATATACGGACTAATCGTTATTGATGGTAACCATTACTAATTCATAATTCATTACATGCCGGTTTCCTTACGGTTTACATATATTATATTATGGGTATTGTTTACCTGTGTTCATAAACACCTTTGAAAATGGCATATGCAAGATGAATTTAAGTCAAACCAATCATATATGTAAGCGTCCTGTACTTTACAAGTGAAAATTACGGTCAAAAAACGTCTCATTACCAAGCTATAGAGTGCTGCAATGCTACCATCACAGAGGTCAACCTATAAAAGATTGCCGCAATGCTAATATCAAAAACAGTCAACCTATAATAGATTACTGCAATGCTACCATCACACACAGTCAACCTATACTAGATTGCTGCAATGCTACCTGCACATACAGTCAACCTATAACAAATTGCTGCAATGCTACCTGCACACACAGTCAACATATAATAGATTGCTGCAATGCTACCATCACACACAGTCAACCTATAACAAATTGCTGCAATGCTACCATCACACACAGTCAACATATAATAGATTGCTGCAATGCTACCATCACACACAGTCAACCTATAATAGATTACTGCAATTCTACCATCACACACAGATTCAACATATAATAGATTGCTGCAAAGCTGTCATCACAATCAAGCTATTAAAGTGCAGGCTCCGAATCTTCTTAATAATGTCTATACAGGATTTACTTCAGCATTTTCATATTGAAATAAGTGTACGTCAGATGTTATGTACACTATTATAAGCTTTAATAAAAATATACTGACTAATCAACATTAAATATGTTCTTTTTACGACACCGTTTACTTAAAAATGGATTTTTTAGACAAGAAAATAAGTGACTAAAGTCATAAATTTTTAACAAATAAAGTTCCGATAATGGATGATTTAAAAAATAATGAAGCCTAAATGAAACATACATTTATTTTCTTACCATTAAGCATGTTTGAGTTCTTTTTTTTATCTAACAGAAGTGCAGCGCCCTCACACTACTTTGGGGGAAGGGGTCCGCAGCCCTTAGGAGGGGGGATTTTTGTAAATGGGCGAATTAAAAAAACAACATCAACTGTGTTCAACTTTAATAAACATATATTTCTATATATGTGACTGTCTATAGGACAGAAAGGTGAACTTTTACACAATTTAATGACTATAACAGTAGTCTAATTTAAATGTGGGTTGGTAGGTAGGCTTTTCTTTCTTACCACAACACTAAATTGAATATTTAACTCAATGAGAATGTCATTATTTTCAGGTATCAGCAGTGTGAAATGCATGACGACATAGTACTGACTCACAGATATAGTTCTTAATAAGATGATGTTTGATCCAGATTGTCTTTCTCTGTAAATTATTGTACAAATAAATATTCTTTGAAAACTAAAGACTGCATCTTGAATATAGCAATGATTGACTAGAATAAATGTGAATGAAACAAAACATTAGCAAAAATAACAGTTCTGAACGATTCAGACGCTTTCCGCAGTTGCGTAAATTTCGGACATAAAATTCGGAGGCGGATTTTGAAACAGAAAAAGCTTTTGTCTATATCAGTAAATTACTGTACAAATAAATATTCTTTGAAAACTGAAGACTGCATTTTGAATAAAGCATTTATTGATTAGAATAAATGTCAATGAAACAAAACATTAATAAAAATAACAGTTCTGAACGATTCAGACGCTTTCCGTAGTTGCGTAAATTTCGGACATTAAATTCGGATGCGGATTTTATAACAGAAAAAAACACTTTTAAATCGGCGGATAAAAAACTGGTCGGGTAACCGGAAACAAGACTTCTTTTTCGTTAGGACTATATTGGACAAAGCGATATAACGGACCGTGATATATTGGAGTCAATTTTCAATTTTTTAAATATTTTGTTTTACATTTTCTGAGGGGTGAAAAAATCAGTTTTTTTGGAAAAAAATACTTTTCAGGTGGGGGACTGCAGCCGAAATTCGGCGGCAGATTTGATAGATTGAGGGCCCTGAAGTGTTTCCATGTGATTAACTTTAATGTGAAATTTTTTCTCGATAACTTGCTTTATTAACAAAATGACTTGAAAAATATCCTTAAAATTGTCCCAAGTGTACTAGTTTTGCGTGACATTTGAAGTTAAAGGCAATTTTCAAATCTATATTTCAATCAAACTTTAAGAAAGTTTAGGTATAACTATCATTTAATGAATAGAAAAATGTAAATACTTCAAGAAAAATAGAACATTTCTTCTTGATTAGGTTGATATCCCTTGTAGCAAGTGTTCAAAGGAATGATGTTCTTGGCAATTTTGTGCCATAATTTCACCTCTCTTCACATATTAAGAGGTGGCATCATAAAGTGATTCAACATTTATAGGCAAATAGTGCCCTGTTAACCTGTCACATGCTTATTCTACACATTTGTACAGGTATTTATACAATTATTTGTTCATGTAACTTTTGAACAGCTGAATACTAAATGTCGTCAATGTCGTCAGATTTTGTCCCAAGTGTACATTTTGTAAGAAAGTTCTTTTATTTATTGTTTCATCAAATAGAATTTTCAAGGTTTTACATCATTTTCTTCAAACCATTAATGCTTATCACAAGATGTACTGAAAAATTGATGCCAAAACATTCAATGTGAACTTTGTTTGCAAGACAAATATCGCGTTGTCCGAAGTGTACACATTTTTTATCATGTTTGATGGACAGGTTTCATCTTTTAAAAAATACACAAAGGCACTAATTTTCTAGAAAGAAGTACACAGAAGGTTGTAATCTCCAAGAGAAAATGTGGTTTCTTCACTCTGGTGGTGAAATACTCTTATTATATGGGTATGTCTCCATATTTTGTGTTCAGAAGGAAAATATATGCAAATTAATGATTATGTGTAGGAAGTATATATGACTTTACCATAAGATTATAACCAAAATACATTTCCTCTTCTAAAATTAATGTCAATTTTAAACAAAATCCTTCTCCAATAATCTTGAATGTTAGCCTGAAGTTGGATATTAAATGTTGTACACTTGGGACACAAAATGAACGTTTTTCTTATAAACCTCCAGAAAGTGAAAACAAACTTACATTATAACAGAATCAATGATTAACTCTTGGTTCAAGAAAACACTCAAAAGCAAAACTGAAGAAAAAAGCCAAAACAAAAGTTGAACATTGTCAAATGTCAAAAACATGATCGATGACAAAGTCTTTCAGACACTTATAATTAAACCACGCATGCTGTCATCCCCGTGGTACAATTCATACGCATCTGAACTCCAAACCATGTTAAAACCTACAATAAACAACGATACAGCACTTATTATTATTTCATTATTGTAATGACACCTTACCAAAATATATAGAGGATACAGTGTATTACAGAGGTATGTCCAGTAAGAGGCCATCGTGTTATGTATAAAGTATAAAAAGAACAAGGTCTAATTTATAAAGAACAAGGTCCAATATACAGATAATATAATGTTTAATATATAGAGTGTAAGGTCTAAATATAGAACAGTGAATTATATTATAGAGAACCAGGTCAAATATACTAAAACATATAACCATGTATTTTGAATACAGAACAATGTTCAATATTAAGAGTAAAGCGTCCAATACATCCAAATAATTTCTAGAGAACAAGGTTCGATTGATATATAGAGAACACAATATTAGATCAACTTTAAGTATAAGGAGCAATGTCTTATATATAGAGAGATAGATCAAATTCCAACATATAGAAGAGGCATAATGTCTTATATTTAAAGATCAAGGTCAATGCCATAGAGAACAATTTTTAATATGTAGAGAACATCATTTGATATTTAGAGAACAAGGTCTGATATCCATTTGTATAGAGGTTAATGCCCAACATATAGATCTCCAGAATATAGAGAGCAATGTCAATTAGATCTTTAATATATAGAACAATGTAAATTATGAAACCAAGGTCAAATATATACAACTATGTGAAATATATTGAAAACCAGATTAAATGTATCTACAATTCGTAAAATATATGTTTTTTTATGACACACTGCATTATTATGGAGATTCCTTATGCCTCTGATATCCCATCAGTTATAAACATACAAAGGGCCACAAAAATACCTCAAATGAAATACATATAAAAGTTATGCTATTTTTTTCAGATTTTCATCTATTTTGAAAATGTCTTAAGTGTACAGATTTGGCTTAAAATCATATTAGATCCTTTCAGCAAACAATTCAAGTTCCCTCTTACTTATCTTTATAATTATAAGAATATGTAATGACAATTAACTATGTATTCCATATTACTGCCTGTTTTGGGTATTTCTTAGAATAAATGAAAAATAAAGTTGTCAAGTACAAATAACCTTAAATCTCTAAAATCAACCTTAAATCATCAAACGGACCTTCTAGCACATAAAATTATTTGGAGAAACATTAATTTGTACAGTCAAAACTAATAAAAATTTAAAAAAAGTATTTATATTTGTTGAATGATTTGCTTTTTGTACTTGTATACATGCAAGTGTCCCAAGTGTACAAATGTTTAAAAAATGTATACAGTTTGGGCAAAAGCTGGTTTCTGCAGATTTATTTTATATAATAAAAAAACACTTTACATATATTTGAAAGCCTTCCTAAATTGTGATAAGTTTTTACTTTAAGATACACTGTTTTGAGGCCAGGAAAAAAAATTAGGAGTATAGTTAAAAAAAATGTGTTAAATTTTCTTTTTAATTTTACAATATTTTTTTAAGAACACTGCTGATTTTGTATTTAAATTTTGCTTTAGAACAAACTTCATGTTGACAAAACACACAAATTATTGATAACATGTTTTAATAGGATTTTATTAAAAGCAAAAGACATGTATATTTATAAAAAAAAGTCAACAAATTTGGTTAACATCTTTTGTTGTGAAAAACTTATTACATCTGACCGAAGGCCCCTACTCATTTATAAAACTTGAACCCTTTTCCTATGCAATAAAAAACAAAAAATCCAAAACTTAACATCTAAAATTTGAGATTTTTTTTCATTAAGGCTTCATTAATTTTTTAAATCACCCTTATAAGAGTATATTGACTTGACGAGTAACGGCCAGCCATAACCTCCCAGTCGAAATAGGCAGATATGATGGCACCCCGTACACTGAAAAAAAATGCACACAATGCACAAATGACCAGGTTGGAAGTAAAGAACATTTCCTTCTATTTTACCCATACTTCCACACACAAAGAGAACAGTATTTTAGTGTATTCACCACACCAATTCCAAGCCTAACTATTAAAACAATGTTATCTACATTGTCAACACCACACCTTAAAGAAGTGTGCAAATTAATAAATATAATCCTTCAACGTTTTAAACAACATTAATGTCACACCACTCCATTACCATTTCATCCAAATACTATCATAAATGTGTTCTTGTCACATTATTTTCTTTCTTTTTTTTCCACCCCACACTTTAGTTATCTCATAAGTATCTGTTTTCTAAATAGTTTTTGTAAACAGATCCTAAATTCTCATATTCCCTTGAGTGTGAAATTCCCAGTATCTGTCGAACCCAATGCCTCCTGATCTTCCCAAGTTTACAAATGACAACCATCCTCAATGTATTATATGTATGTTGCTGTTCCCTTTTTTGTTTTCCAGTAACAGATTTTTTCCCGTTTAGTTCTTTATTTAATACAATGTTTGTGATTTTACACAAAAAAACATGTCAACTTCATCATTTTCAAGGGAGGTAAAAATCCAGCCTAACGCAAGACAGTTAAATACTATAATTTAAAAAATGATACAGCACTTCAAAGAACATACTAAGCTTATTTTATTTAAAAAAATACCTGCTTACCTGGTGCTATAACGGTAAGTTCCATCCCTTAGCTTAAAATCCGATAATTGCTGACACGCGTTCCCATTCAAACGCTCATTCTTGTACTCGTCAGCCTAAACAGCGACTGAAAAATAAATTGATCACGGAACGGGCTACATTTTACTATACTGCGTGTTAATATTTCTGTTTTTGACGTCTTTATTTAAATAATCCTTTTTCCTAGAATCAAACTGTATTTTTGTCATCATCGGATAAAAATGAACAAAGTAAATAGAGCACATGTAAATACAATGAACGCTATTTAGAAATGCCGGTGCTAATAGCTACTCACTGCTAATGTTATTTTGTAAATATGCCTTCCTGACAATATATACAATTGTGTATTGTAATTGGATTGTGTTGTATAGAATTATTGTTTATTACGTATTGTGTACACCTTACTCAAATGATTTATGATGTCGATATATAGCTATTGCATATATACATGTAAATATGTGTCACTCCTCCCCCCAAACGAACTTGTAAACATTGATTGTGTGTGAAAACCCCATTAAATAGTTCACCTTTGTATCTTGTATTATAGTAACAATACCTAACACTACTATTATCTGTTTATTTTATGGATGAAATAATTGTTCCCAACTTGAACCGGACAATATTGTTAGAACTCGTTTTGTTATGTTGCCCTTATTGTATACCTTGTATACTTGGGTGTAAACAACGAGTTGTTCTGTTCTGTTCTTTAGTATCGAACACCATATAATATCTAATATTGATTATAAATACATGTATAATTAGATTTATCTATTTGCTCAAACATATAAGGACAAGTTAAGGTAACACCCATAAATTATGGGATCAAGTTATGTATATGTCTTAAATGGGAATTTAATATATGCATTAACTGTATGCTCGAATAATTTGCATATGATCGAAAATTACATAAATTTACTTTATTTGTGTCTGAATCCACTATTTTTTATCTTACTTATCATTAAGTAAACGAACCAACGCTGAAACATAATATGTTCAATATTCATGAAATTAATATGTTAACATTTGCTGTGATCAGTTAAGAGGATAGTAATTAACTAAGATTACGTATAGAATATTAATTAAGCTAACTGAAATGAGATTATATACACTTATTTAGAGGAGATCAATTAAGCTTACTTAGATAAGATTAATTCAGCTTACTTAGATAAGATTAATTCAGCTTACTCGCAGGAGATTAAGTCAACTAACTGAGAGAACATTTATCAAGTTTCTGTATAGAATGTTAAATAAGCTCACTTATATGATATTAATTAATCTAAGCTCACTTAGAAGAGATAAATTAAGCTTAATAAGAGGAGATCAATTAAGCTTACTACGAGAAAATTAATAAAACTTACTACATTCAGATTTCTGAAGGATATTGCCTGTTTCGTCACAAATAAGCTATGAAATAACAACTATTCGGAACCTGAAAATCTGATAAATCTCTTTTGCCATTAAAATATCAACATAAACACTTTATGTATATGTATTAAAATACTTATTTTTGTTCACATATATTTTATTAGTTTGAATTGTGCGTTAATATCGGTTTTCAAAAGGTGAAAACGTTTTTTTAAACGTTTTATAGATCGAAGAAGTATTCTTCGTTCATAAAACACCAGTCGTATTATTGATTCAGTTTAGTGATTTATGTATCCAAAATATATCATACTCTATACCATTTTAAATATAATAAGAGGGGTTACACATTACATTTCAATAATTAATTTGACCATGTTTATTTAATATGTCTGTCAACGCAATCAGAAATTTCAATTTTAAAACAATCTCATCTTAATACAATATGTCCCACTAGTATGTCCATGATTATTTGTTAGAGATTATTGCTCGCCGATGATAATACGGTGGTATAGTTAAACAACGAGATAGGTCATCATGTCAGCGTTATTCACGTTAAGCGTATGCAATCAAATACCATTCGTTTTCGGATCAGTATAATCTTTGACTTCGCATGTGTGTGAACTTCATGCTTTTTATTTTCTCTATACAACCAATCTAATTGTATACAATGATATCATTTTGGTTATATTTCATAGTCAGCCGAAGTGGTAGCTGAGCGAAATACATCTTCAAAAAAATATTATAACGTAATTTTTCTAAACAACTACAGGGAAAATAACATTTCTTTAAAGAAAGGACCATAAAGTTTAATACTACCATTTTGTCTACTTTTTGACGATGCTGCGAACCAGCTTGTCTAAGTTATCATACCATGAAAAAATTCTTCACAATGGCGACCTATGTAAAAGACCGAGCCAGTCCGATTGAGATAACTCGATTTTTCTTATCGGCATATCTCGCTGATTATAATTGATAAAGGTAAAGGAAGCTCAGCTATAAATAGGACAGCATATTCCTGGGAAAAATTAAATTATAGTTTGAAAACGTTAATTTTAAATCAGTTATATTCAATCCATTATATGTTTATAGATCAATGAAACAACTATGCATTTTCTGTATTGTATTTGACATTTGTCGTGATTCTGTAAATTAATTGCGAATGAAAACGTGTATAATTAACGTTTAACGCGATCATGAGTGTAAAGAAAACGAATTATTTCGTACCAGACATTTGTAAATTTTAAAGCGAGTATGGTATATAAACAGCATAATAGCCGTGCGACATATATGAAACTAGCTCTTATGCATGCTCTCTCATTTTGCATATTTAATAAACTTTTCAAACAGAAATTACAGAGCCACATCAGTGAACACACTATGTTTGATAATTCATTCCTTTGTTGGATATTGTTTTCTGTTTTAAACACATATTAGGTCATATCGCGGAGATTTAGTTAACCTTACCATGTGTTCATGGGCGAACTCACGTATTCAAGTCGTATTCGACTATGTGCTCATACCTACTTTCGGGAACCATCATGATGGTATTGTCGTTAAATCAAACATGCTTATTGAATTAGAAAAAAATCAATAATCAAAAGAGAAAAATTATATGTTCATGCACATAGGCCTTTGAAATCACGTCCATACACATAACATAATTAACTTAAGAAAGGGAACAACGAAATATAAAGTTTGGTATGATACTGATATACATGTGAAATTACAGAGCATGGTGTAATTAAAGAGCATGTCAAGTTTTGAATATATCTGCTACTTAACGTAATGTTATAACCCACAAACATTTTACTGTAACATAACGTTTTTTTTTTAAAGATAAATGGTACAAAAAATACACGTCGAAAATCTTTTTAAAGATATTTCTTGTTATATTTGATCGAGAATGTAACCCGCCTCCCAGTTTCGCTGAATGGGTCAAGTTTCTCACGGGTACTACTTCCCCGTACCCCCCCCCCCCCCAAAAAAAAAAATTAAAAAAAATTGGTGTTTATTGGGGGAAATCTAAAGAACGCTCCCACAGTAAGGATCGAACCCGTGACATCCCGATCGATAGGCGGACACTATATCTACTACACCACTGCGACCTTCCGCATTTAAGAAAGATATGTGCACTTGAAAAAGTTATTTTGAAAATATATCATTAATCTATTTTCTAAGAGATTTCACGACGCCATTTTTTCCATCTTGACGGTTTTCAAGGGATAGATTTGCCATAAATTAAAGGCCGGCATTAATTAGAGAAAATGTGTTTCTTGATAATGAAACTGTAGTGCAATTATTTACATATAAGTACATGTAATGTCATTATGTAAAAAGTCTCGGAACTTATAACGATGTAAATATGCATTTACATTTTATGTAAACGAGTTAGTGTTCATTTTTATTAAAAAAAATACCAAATCATGTTGGGCTGTTTCAATAGCATAATTTCGTATAAAGTGTGTTGACAATTATGCAGGTAATATATGTGACAAGTTGGTATAATATTGCCGGCATATTATTATCAATGTTATTTGTTATGGGTATAAGCGAAGGCAGATGAGCATGATTTAAGCGAAGGACAGATAGGGACTTTAAAATAAAATATGTTGCATTTGTTGTATGCTCAATATCCTCAGACTGCGTGTCTATTACAATGCGGACACTTGGGCATAAACAAAAATTAAATTGAACTAACTAAAGTTACATGTAACTAATGATAACATTTCATTTTATACACTGCTGCGCTTGTGTTCGGATTACGAATTTATTGATGGCGAAACGTTTGATTAAGCATTGGCAAACACGTTCCATTCTTTTGAAATCGACCGAAAACAACTTATCACTAATGCTGCCATAGCGCAATGCATTTAACCTCCATGAAGTATTGTATTGTGCTTAGCATATGTTCAGTAAATCGTGATGCCACCATTATTAGCTCTATTATAAAAAATAAAAAAAGCGAATGCACATTGAATTGAGCTGTGAAATAAATATAAAAAACGCATTTTTCCATGTTTATTTAACATGATACGGTCTTGCACATACAGGTTAGGTCAGCTTCGGGAAGCCACAACTGGGTAAAATGATGGCGTGTGTGTGACGTAGGTATTGCATGCATCGAGCTATAAATCTTGTAAGGTAACAAACATGTGGGACATTAATGAATTAATACAATAATCGAAATTTGTATCAGCGCAATTAACCAAAATTATTTAATCTTCAATAGGCAGTCACGCTTAGATCAACATTTAATTGCCTCGGGTATCAAACGTCAAAAATACGAGATAGTCATAGATTCTAACCCAACTCTATCTCAGGAACAAACCATATTCTGCTAACGATGCCCCGTTCCCGCAACTGCTTCTTTTTCTTACCGCAACTTCACTTATTTTGAAAGTCTTCTTTTTCACTTCTGTCCCTTTTCTACATTACTCTTTTATACTTTTTGTATTTTTTTTTTTTCATTTCTAAACGGTATGCAATTACCTATCACTGTACTATATTGATCGTAATTTCGACATGTCTTTAAATAGTTGTTATACGTTTGGTTGTTTACACCATTACAGCAGCGCCTCTAACTGACACAAGAGAGACATAGTATAAGCCTCGAGCTTCCTTCTCAATTCTGTCCAATTGTATTTTACAGCTTTTATGTTAAGCAATGCTGCAATTCTACCTGCATAGCATATTGTTCAAATATATGTATGTTTGTATTGCATTGTATTGCGTAGATGTACTTTCAATGAACTAAATAAACCAAACGTCAAAAAGTTTCTGACACTTCGGGTTGTTATCAAACTTGATATATCCTTGTATATTCACGTATCATAATGATCGTCGAATCATCGGTCAGTCCCGTATGTATTCCTTATGTGTCCGTTGCTTATGTCATATTTGCAGTGCAGGTTTCAGGCATGTGACTTTGCACATGGCGTCAGAAAATGCACACGTTACAATCAAATGTTTCATGGTTTATATCTGCATTTTGACTTTAGTAAATGGTCTGTATCACAAAACAGCCGGGCTAAATTTGTTTTGTATCGGGGCGGCGCTCGGCTGTTATGGGCGCCGCATATAGCTTGTTGTTCAGAATATTTTATCGTCATTGGAAAACATTATCTAAAAAACAAATCAATATAAATAAGTCGCTATGAACACTGAATTGGACTTTGCCTACCTGTATTGTGGTCTCCACTAACTACGTCACATAATGCTACAAAAAGTTTTTCCAGCCACTTTATGATACAGGCTTTTGAGAGACTGTCGCTTTAATACAACACTTAACACATTCTCGAAACAACTTCGATCATCACTAACAACCATATTCTTTTGTTGAATGCGCTTTCAAACAGCGAGTTAAAGCATTTTAGTTTTAACACACAACAACTTAAATGTGCTATGTTATGACACCTAATGGAAAAGCGTACTTACACAACTGTACACAAAATATTACTTGAAAAACGACCAGACCACGTCCCAACTGTTACTTGGCAAAGTAACTTTCCATTATTCCCTGGAACAATCCTGTCACATGGAAAGTTTTCTACGGCGATATCATTGTATAAATATTAATTAAAATATAAACAATAGTAATGGAATAATATGATTATAGGTGCAACCTTATTCACGGGCAAAAGCTTTTGAAGTTTTTTGATAACCATGTATTTTAATTAATATATGGACATTATGTTGTTCAAAATATTATAGATCTAATTGTTTCAATAATAAAAAAATGCATAAAAAATCAATCTTAAAACGAGTAAAATGTTCCTAGCTTTAAGATCTAGCATCTTATAATTTTGTGTTTTCTTGCCGCAGGAATTTAAAGCTGGTTATGTGGCTGCAGTATTGTGGATAGGGTGTCTGCTTACTGGCTTAGTCACTGGGCGGGCTCTGGATTGATCCCTTAAATGGGAGCATTCTTTAGATAACCCTAAATACACTAAGTACTGGTCTTACCAAGGAAACTTGTTTCATCAAATGTCTCAATTCAACTTAACAGCTTGCTAAAGCAGTGTATTTTAGCATACAGTACGCTGAGTCTTACCAAGCGTTTGTGATTTGTCAGGATAATAATAACAATAAGATATCGAAAAGATCAAAGCAAATAAATCCGAAAGAAAATCTGAGATTCGGGCAATATATTTAAGACGGGTTATGTTTACCCAAATTGTGTTTGGTAAAGAATGTCACTATATGTAGTGAACCAGTCTATGGCTTATAACCACTGAAGATGAGTATTCAGGGGAGATAATTGGGTAATCTTAATTCTGGAACGGTCTATATGTAGCGGATAAAAACAAATGATGCGAAAATATTAAGTGCGATTCGCTACACAATTATGATGGCATTTGTATACTTTTTCCTGAGGTATGTATTTGCATGTTATTTAGCATATGTCAAAGTGTTTTTGATTTGTTTAAGGTCATTAATAGCATCGCGAAAATATATGTCGCGTGTCAAAAGTTTTTGAGATGCATCCCTATGTCTATTTTTATGTCTAAATTTCCATATGTATGAAGCGGTCAAAGCTTTTTATTCCCGTCTAATTCAACATATCGTAAAATGAAAAAGGCGACCTTCCTATGAGGCAGAAAAAGGTTATGATTCGTTTCAGTAATGCTTGTTGTTGACTCAATATCTATAAATCTATATTTATATTAATTTTTTCATTTATGCATCAGGATGCAACATTAAAAATATTATGTGTCTTTAAACTGTATCGTTTTGTGTTACGTGTTAATTTATCTGTTTTGTAATCTTATCGTCAACACAAAATATAGTAGGTTTGTATATATGATATGACCTGCATTTCAGCGTTGATGCAAGATACATGTGATCTGTTTAAATTTGAAACGATTCGACCATCGTATTAATATTTCCACAACAAAAGTTATGTTTGTAAATCAGTTTTATGTGATATTATGTCTAATCATTTAGTTGCACTTAAGGTTGGGCAATAGATAAGAATGTAAAATAGTTGTTATAAAATATATCAATAAAACCAAAGTCACAGATGCACACACGTTTTGTTTTATTATAATCACACACATATCTCCCATCAAACATACCGAACAGGTTAATACATGGCATGTTCTAAAAGGTTTTAGATAACATATTAACTCTTTCAGTGCTGGAACCAAATTTTGAAGGCCTTTGCAAACAGTTTGGATCCAGATGAGACGCCACACAACGTGGCGTCTCATCAGGATCCAAACTGTTTGTTATTCTGATAGTATTCTTTGAAAAAAATCGAAGAAAATACTAATTTTAGAAATTCAGCAGAAGACATTTTTGCAGACGACAAATTTCCCAGCATGCAAAGTGTTAACAACATACATGTATATACATTCCTAACATTGTAGGCACGTAAGGAAATGTAGCATACCATATAAATGCATCTTGCATATTGGTTCAGCGTCAGTTAATAACTGAATAACTAATTAAACAGCTTACTTAAATATGTCCGTTAATTTGCCTATAAAGGTTTTTTAATCTACTGACACTGTTAAATTGGAAAACTGGTTTGACCAGAACAACTATCTTGTTAATTGGAAAGCTGGCTTGATCAGTACACCAATCTTGTTTATTGGAAAGATGGTTTGATTAGTACCTCAATCTTGTTTATTGGAAAGATGGTTTGATCAGTACACCAATCTTGTTTATTGGAAAGATGGTTTGATCATAACATAAATCTTGTTAATTGGAAAGCTTGTTTGATCAGTACGCATATCTTGTTAATTGGAAAGCTGGTTTGATCAGTACGCTTATCATCTTAATTGTTTACGCCTATTTCAGTAAAATACCACTTACCTGCTTAACTGAAATGTAGAGGAAACAAGGTCGAACAAAACAGTCCATGATATTACTATACATTTTGTGCATCTGGGTCGGGAATAGAGCCTTAGCTTTGTACATATATGTACAATGTGAGCTACCCGGCCCCGTTGAAAATAATAATTATCAATTTGCAACGTTAATTGCATTTATGCATGTTATCAATATACCCAATTCTAACCATTTCACAACACTTCTTGTAACTTTTTATGGTTCCTTAAGAGTTCGTAATTTATTAGGTCATTATAACAATAGAATAGAGAAATAGCTTTGCGTCTAATATGAAATTTTAAATATTAACTAACATTTATATAAACGCGGAAGCTGCCGTTCTGGAACAGCTTGCAGAATGTCTCAGACTCGATTAAGAAACATTATGTTTACTACGTGACAGATCGATAAGCTGTAATATAAGATTTCGCACTTGTCTTCATTACATGAACACATCTACTTCGGTTCTATGGTTCGTTTACAGTAAATAAATGTGTTTTGAACTTATTTTATAGACAGTGAAATTGTAATTGATAGAATACGCGATCGGTGCGAGAAATGAGAACGTTTATATAGAGGCTTATCTAGAGAATTTCTACAGGCGAAGAAAGTGAAGATATGGCGGCGAGCTTTAATGAGCCCTATTTTTGTTTTCGTGTTCGCACAGGATAAGCTGTTTCATTCCCGGAAATTATAACTATTTATCCACTTTCTACTAAATTTGATTTGGAAAGCACTTGATGATATGTTATAACGAGTGTCTAACCTATTTCCACTTGCATGTATGCGTACTATCAGCACAAATATGCCTTTGATTTCAATACCTAGTCTTGTTAAGCATATTGGTTCGTTTATGTATTTAAACAACTATTTAGTTGAGGAGGAGTAAGATGAGAAAAAAGCACCGTTGGACCTCATTAATATTAACATTAACATAAATAACATTAACATTAACAATGTTAATAGATACCCATATCTATTTCCGCCAATGGACGTACTCAGGAAGTCACTTGTTATGATGAAAGTTCAACAGACAATTTAAACTGATGTTTTACACATATTCAATTATTTATTCTTTATTATAGTCTCAATTACATACAATATAACAATACAACCATTCATATATATGAATATATATACAATAGACAAGTGTATGTAACCTTTCTAAATTAGAAATATCAGAGACTTTTGCATTTCCAATTATTTAAACCCATATGTATACATGTATAAAATTACCAGAGTTCCAATTATGTACAAATCACCTCTATATTACATTATTAACCTAAGAGGCTGTTGCTTATCCTTTTTTTAAACATCGTTAAAATAATTGAATTAAAATATTGAGTTCAAATACGAGCACTATTACGCAATTAAGAAATTGTTTAGAAAATCGAGTATCACCCCGATCTGATCGTAGATGACCTGATTAGCAACAACTTCTTAGAAGCCCTCTAAAATACAGTATTGTTTTTTAAAAACAACGAAAAGACATTATTTACAAGTATATAAAAGACGACGCTTTAAAATATCATAACAATTTTGGCACAACTTCTAATCATTATTGGGGTTGTGAAGAGAAAAACCAATTGATCGTTTTTAGACATAGATAGAAAGTTATGATTTACACTTGCAGCTTTGTCAAATAATATATGTCTTAAGTCATGATACAAGTAACAATCAAGAGTAACATGGCTCTCATCCTCAACATTATCGCAAAAGGGGCACCTCCGGTCTAGTACGTCCAGCCGCTCGTATCGCCCGGTTTCTATTCGCAGAGGCGCTACACCACAAAAGAATTTACTAAATGCAGCCCGATGATACTGAGACATTTTGAGCTGACAATAAGATTCCGTACTAAAATCGTCCTTAAATAGGCAACGTATTTCTGCCTCTTACGGAAGGACCCGTGACACAATTTAGAGATTGATACCAGTCCATCTCAAATTTATAAAATAACACATTCATTATTCCATTCAATAAGGCATGTTTCGGTAAAGCCGACTCGATATTTATGTAGTGTTGTAATCCATTTGTATTAAACATATCCGTGACAATATAATACCAATTTCTACAATATAAAGAAGTAAAACTCCAGCTGCTGGAGCAGTATTGAATTTTCATTAAAAAATTAGTTGTGCTTTATTTAAGGCAAGTTACCGATTGCCCAAACAGTACAAAACAGCACAATACAGCACAATACAACATAAACACAAACTATGAATAAAGCTGGGGTCACCGCCTTGGAACGGTCAATGCAAAGCATTGGGAAGACCTTCCAGCTAAAGACTTAGCCCAGAGTGCAACACGCTTATTCATTCTAAAATCATGCATTGTTGATAGACTTGCCCAATACAAAGAAATGGATTTCCATCGCCTAATTTCCGGAGGCACCCATCCCATTTCTCCCGAGACTGCAATGTTGGTAGTATATCTTCCGACGCCAAAAAAGAACCTCATCGCTCGATATTGAACGGCATTGATACACGAATAAGAACGGTAGCCGCAAATGGCCGCTCCATAACTTATATTAGGCCAAACAGATCTATCGTATAGGTGTGTAAACACATTAAATGGAAGTCCACCAAATGATTTGCATTTTGCAATCAACAGACCAAGTGCACGGCTTGCACTCTGAGCTATAACTGTTGCCGTTATACTATAATCCAAATGTTCACGATGAACTAAACCAAGATACAGATATCGGTCAACAGTCATAAGCATATCATTGCCACATGTACACTCTATATTAGTTTTACAAATAGATTTAGGTCGAAAATGCACAATTTTACTTTTGTTACAATTTAAGTACATATCATAAATATTACACCAGTCATTCAATGCATTTAACATAAGCTGTAAATCATTATCATTCTCTGCTATCAACACAATATCATCCGCATACAGTAGAATGCAAAGTTGTTCATTTCCAAACTCTACACATATATCTAAAGCTTTCAAATATAAAGCAAAAGCATTGATATACAATTTAAATAACAGAGGAGAAAGTATACATCCCTGTCTTTAACCAGATTTAACAGGAAACCATTTAGTATTTAACATATTAACGCTAACAGAAGAAGATATAGATGTATATCAGGACTGTACAGCAGTTTTTTTTTCTTTTATTCAAAAGCTTTTTGGCACTTTCGAAAGCGTATTAAAAATAAAACCTGAGTCTTAATTAAAGATTAATTAGATATTATAGTGTGTTTTTTTTTCTCTTCAGGCAGCATAAAACACGTGTGTTGTACTGTTTGAAATATCTAAGGAGTCCAGGAACTTGTAATTATTTCTATTTAAGTATGTTTTGTCTACAATGCATCAGTCGAAATTATTGCTAGACAAACGCACATTGTTTGTGAACAAGGAAATGAAGGTTTGGAGCTTGTCTATACGAACCGCTCTCTTCTTTTCATGTGATGTTTATCGGTTGATTTACTTGGAAATGCCGTGTGTACCCATACAATCCGGAGGATCTAGAAGACGACGTTTCCAGCTAGACGCCAGAAAATTTATACCGAATTAAATAGGCAATGATTGATATCAGTTCTGATCGATATACAAATTAGAATGCTGAACACAAATTCAAAAGCATATTTGAAGGCAAGGCGGCAAAGTGATTGTCGGCGACTAGCCAGAAATCACTGGTACTTCGGGAACTCAAGGTAGACGGCGCAATTGGTCGGTGCAGACGGTTATGTTTCAGCAGCCCGTGTCCGATGAAGAAAGATGTATGCTGCTACATGCATTTTTTCAAGGGGGAATACTTTTAAAAATACAAAAGTGAGGCACTAAAGCGAAGATTTAGGTTAAGAAACCATAACATGAGAGATATTCTCGTCCTTACTGTGATAACTTTGGGGATTATCTTTTTCACAGCCTCTGTACCGCATTTTAACAGAGTAATATTTCTTTCTCGAGTTTTTGTTTAAAATTCCATTTCGTTTTAATTCTTACTGTTCATGCTTTCCCTTAAAAGGGACCTGTCGTTGGATGCGACCAGACAAATCAAACTCCATGTCCTTGTAACAATGCCTTGTTAACGGACCATCGCCAATTGAAATGCGTATGTTTCGACAATAATCTGCCAAATTATGGCGTCATTTAGCCGTGCTGTCTTGGCAAACATCATTAAGTTCTTAAGTTTATTGATCTGCTCATGCAATACTGTATATTCGTATCGGTGAGTTAAAGGCGCAAATCTCGCTCTCCGTATATTATCTGTTCATCTTGGTTCGCCTATAATCATCTTAAATAATCACACATCGGAATAAAAAAGTTTCGATTCTCTTTGATTAGACTGTCATTGGTCAATAAAATGCTGTAAGTTGGTTTTGAACATATACAGCAGCGTCCTGCGAAGAGTGTGGCTTATTGATAAACGCGCATCTTTATCATTCTAAACGGAAGCCTACAAAACATACAATATATTATATCAGGTGTAAAGATGTAATGAAATAGACATATTGGGAAAGCATTTGAACGCACAAACAGCGAATTACTGCGAATTATGTTTAACAATACAAAGAGCTGTATTTTACCAAAATTGGTTTCTTAGTTTCACGACGTCTATTTTTTGGACTTAAAACTTTATGACGGATTATAATTTATGAATGTTTAAGTATTATCCCTATCCTGCAATCCATTAATAAAATATGAGTACTCGACTCAGATTAAGAATCAGAATATGGAACGTAGGGTTATCGTTCAAATGTGAATTTTATTTAAAGTTTTAATTACATTCGGTAAAAAGAGCCCAACACAACGCAGGTGGTCGAAAATCTACATATCAAATGTAGCAGGATATCTATTATACCTGCTTAGACAAATAGGTGAGCTAGTTATTTAAAATAATATTTAAACGCTATACAATTAACTGCTAGAAAGCGGAAGTGAGTACTTTTTACAAGAAAGTACGAATATTGTATTTAATATAATTAATCGTACGTATTAATTGTCTAGTTGATACTGGAGATAGTTAAATTTCTCGGTTTGGTCTCTTCGATTTTTCACGACCCGTATATTGTTTGTGGTAATACATTATAGACGTCATTTAAATACAACAGATGTATTATAATTCAGCACGGCTGTATTAAAAGGACATTTCTTTCACAGTATGAAGTTGAGTTGCAAATTATTTATTATTCCGTTTTATCTAAACGAAAGATATACATTGTATCATAATCAGTTTTGAAAGTATAGATATCGACACAAAAGAGTAAACATTTAATTGAGCTTACCTGTCATGCGTCAGTATAATGATGTATGAACCTATTTATTATGTTCACAATATATCTATGCTTCAGAAAGACTAACAGCGATAATCTAAACAAACTATACTGTTAAAAACTCAGTTGACATTTAGAAGTTCAGATCGAAAATAAAAATCAGTGTGTTGATAATCGCAACGAAAGTGGTAAACACAATGTTACAATTGTTTAAGTATTCGTTATTTATATGAATAACTGTCATTACGACATATTTTAATATGTCTGATATTCTGCGAAATATTGAGGCTCGAATAAATAATTATCACCTGTGCTTATAATTCAACTAACTATATAAATAATGGTCTTTCTACGAAACCATATCCTCTATTTTGAAATATCCAAATGGTTAAATAACCAAATTAGTTTTGTGTGTACATGCAGCTTGTATTACCAACCCTGCTGATTACCTTCGTCAAACCTCTTCAGTTTTGTGTCTTACGTGCGTCAAAATAGAATATTTTTGTAACTATGCCAATAAGGGAGATGAAATATGCTGACAGATATCGACTCCGCGTTGTTATAACCAACTGTTAAATAATTATACTACACCTGGAATCTGTTCTAATATAAATTATGTTTTAAACACGATAGCGATATAATATCACGGTTATACAAACGCAATTTTGCAATGGTGAATTCATCCAAATGAGATATTGCTATATCGAAATGTAAAAAAAATAATTTATACTTAAAATACTTTGATCAACATACTGGTAATGTGTCTTGTCGGTTTAAGGAAAACACGTAAAAGAACGTGTATAGACATCGATATTTCTTAACGATAGAGCTCATACTATAGTAACGTAAGCATGCAGCACGTGTGTCTTTAATTCGATTTGAGTTAAATGCATGTCTACTTTTCATCAATTTTGATCTTTCCATTAAAATCCATATGGTTTGAATACCAAATTACTATATTTTATTATGAAAAAAAAAGTCTACGATATCTCACTTTCTATATATTTTTAATCAATCTTCAATATAGCTCAAATACTTCAATTTGATTGTCAAATTTTAAATACAAATTCTGCCTTGACATTAACCGTTTGGACATATTAAAACCATTGTTGAGCCCGTTTGTGCACCCATATTGAGCACTGAAACGTATTACTTCCACAGGATCGAATATTGCTAAACAACTTTAATATCGGAATTGAACACGCATGCACTAAAAAGATAATTTGTTTTTACAGATTTCAACCGATTCGAACTTTCTTGATTGTAGTCATATTTCAGATACAGCATTGTATTGTGAAGCGGGTCGACAAATCATTGTCTAGACAACGTACAGATATCATGTTGCAATCAATCAGATTTTTTGAGGAAACGATTTCGGCAAGGTTTACGTTTGAAATAATTATACGGTAAAAATGGCTGTTTATTTAACCGCAGCGTATTCAATATTGATTGATTAGTCAATTAATTTGGAAAGTTATAGAACGTTATTTCCCATATAATTCCCTTTGAATTCGGTAAATTTATGTCTTGTTTGTTTGAAAAAACTAAATTGTATATATGGTATATTTTAAATATATCATAAACAACGTTCTCAACTTGCGCATGTGACGTGAAACCGAGGCGCGGTCCACATGATGTTTCTTACCCGAAAATTTAAATTCACGGTTAGCTCTTGATCCATTTTTGCACCGCCCCCTGTAACCCAACTTACACATTGTATGTTGCGATTATCATGGACATAACCCTAGACCCTTCGATAAAAAATCATGACATCGCAACATGGAAGCAAATGAGAGAATAGGTACCTTACCATCAAGTGAGGGGTCATTAAGTATGTGTTTAGTTGGGATTTACACTGAGAACGGTTATTCATTCCTTGTACACGCAGTTATAGTATTGGAGCATATGGCAAGCAATAAGAGTATATGGATTCCAGGATCGATCTCCGTACTTTAACAGTGGTGTCATACACGTGTTGGTTTTAAAAGCAAGAATCCACAATTCTCAATTAAAACTTGTTTTCGATCTTATAAATAACACATGGTTGTTGTGCATATTGAAAATTGATACAGGTTTTGCAATATATAATTACTTTTAAGTTTAGGTGTTCATAATTAAACAAAAAGTAAGTATGCGGAAACGTGGGACTACTAACATCATTTAAAATATAAAAACAAACCGATGAAACTGTTCCGTCGTCCTTCGTAAATAAGTCATAATACAAACAACCTTATGTTGTTGTCATGTTGCAAATAAAACATAGCATACGTGCCAAAACACAATGTCAACTAGACGCATTATAATGTTGTTGGTACAGTTATATTTTGTACGAGCGACCCCTTTTTCAAATCGTCCACAGACTATCGCCAACGAAGTAAAAGGCCAAATACATCTTAAATATTATGTCAAATTTATAGTTTCAAAAAAAAATTCACATGGTGGTACATTTGTCCTTTTTTTACTCAGTATTGAGTTCAACACTTATTTAAGCCTGTTCGCTATGAAAGTGTATTGTTCTTTGTGCTTGATATGGGAGTTATACCAAGTAAGTGCAAAAAATGAGTAAATAATTGATAGTTGTAATCAGGGCTTGCAAAACTGTCGTGTCATTTATACAAACCATTATCGTCTACTCATTTTTATTTATTTTTGAATGTAGTAAATATTAAAGAGAAATAGATTAATATTGATTTTCTTTCAATAAAATAAGGTCATTTGATACTAAAGGTAAAATGTGTTCATCTGTTCGCGATATGAGTGGAAAGAAACATGAAGACATTGATTCCGAATATGTGTTATTCAATTGTTAACAATTTGCACACTATAATGTCACTGAATCTACCCCACACCGCCCGTACAAATTTAAGAAGATTTTGACTTTCAAAAATGTTTTGAAAATACGTTTCACATTCTTGATTTAGCATTTATGGATTTTAAATGCCAACTAGCCCCTTAGTATTTCTACCGTAAAATAAATCATTTATCTTAAATGTCAAGATAAGTTAAGCTAGATTATAATGAACAATAAAACCAATAAAGTGTGGCAACTAATTTCAATGTATTGGTTCGACTGCATTGAATATAACTAAGAAAGTGTAATTGACTCATTGTTTTTCACAGTTTATATTGTGCATCTTTTGCAACAGTTTTGCTATATATTTTGGAATGAAAAACAGCATAAGCCAGTGTTGAGACACCATTATTGTGCAAATACGTTGGACGTTCTTATCGACTTATATAGATGATCAACGACACGCCGTTTACAGTGATGACCGTTTACATGGTTGACCCTTTGTAACAGTTCTGCTGTAGATTATGTAAATAAATGTGTCATAAGGCAGCGTTGAACAAAAAATATTGTGCAACTACGCAGTAAATAACCATCGCCTTCTAGAGATTATTAACGCGTTTTATATGTTTTAGTTCTTTTGTTCGTCTGCTTCAACGGCGTCGTCAACGAGATGACAACGAGGACCATGATACCTCGGAGGTTAAAGTACAAGCAGGCTTGAATGGATCTGCACTATGAGATGCCGTTTTCAATCACTACAAGTTACGTTTACTTGTTGATGGAAACATCATTTTAATAAATTATTTTCTATCACGTACATATCGTATGGTCATTTTTAAGCGGGTATATACGATTTGTATATGTGCTGAATTGTAAAATATTGATACAAATATGTTATAATAACACACAATTTGCAAGAAAAATGATACATTTAAGACGAATTTCATAAAATACAGCAAATACAAATTAGCGCCCCGAGCCGATTGTGACGAAGATAATTTGTAATTATTTTCCTACAATAACCGATGCATTCGTCTTTTTTGTAAGTGTTCATGTGTCGTATGAATCGATATCGCTGCAGGAATTTCAAATGAACCGTTAAAATAAATTTAGATTCACATCGTACATGCATGATATACATGCTGGCGAATTCGGCTGTACAGCCTTTTTCGATTTCAGAATTAAATATCTGGCTTATTTAGCATTTTTCGACACATGTTCTTCTTAACTTTTATTTTAGTTTATATTGAAATATATGTATAATAAGTTTTTTACACATTTTATATTTATTACTAAATATTTGATAAGATCGTATATAACCGCTTTAAGTGATTCAGTTCGCAATCGCGATCGGGATGTCACGGGCTCGATTCCACCCGTAGGAGCGTTCTTTTGATCTTTCCACATTGAGTCCAAGTACTGAACACGGACTCTAGAGCGTTTAAAAAAAACTTAAGGCATTATATGTGATCTAGCGTAAATAAATAGTTTTAAACTACGAAACTTGCGAACTTAGGATATGACTTAATTACTTTTTTACATTTCAGGAGTAAGCAAACGGAAGTGTCAAATGAAAATCGTGAATGGGATGCAAGGCCCACGTTTGTGACGTTTTTTACCGCGCATGAGTTCGTGCGCGTGCCGGCGTAATCAGTTGAAGCACATTAACTTAACGCTAAATTGCGCATCATGAGAACAATTGGTGTACGCGGAGGTTCTTTTATAACCAATTACTTACATGATTCGACAATAGGTAAGTGAACAAAAATCTACGTATCTAATGTTGTTAAAATTTAGGCAGGATCAATTTTACATTTTAATTAACAGGACAAATTATCAAACTAGATTGGTTTGAGTTTTCGCCGCTGTTAACATTTCAGTCATATCATGGCAGTTATTGACCCCTCTCACGCTTTCCTCGGATAGTAAGCAACTATCACCAACCATTTATAGGTGCATATGCATACGCCCTTAACTGACAACTTTCCAATTTACATCACAGGTATTGGAAAATGGTCGTAGACAAGCAATCACCACACATGCTGCCGGTCTTTGAGGTCGCGTTCCTCGGATATTGTGTTAATTGAGCTAGTACAAATGGCATGTGTCCGCACGTAATGTGCCCTAATGTTTATTTCATATGTAATACTTTTTTACCAACGTTATAAACGACCGATAGTTATGTTTAAATGTACGATTTTCGATAAAAGAAGTAACCTCAACTATCATCATCTAATACTATACGATTATCTTAAAGGATTTGTCAAGCGTTTTTGTCTCATTTGAACTTCTCTTCATGGTTTTGTTTAAGAAATTTCAACCTTTAACTATTACGCCTAAGATCAGGTAGTGGAATGCATTACAGGGACCGTATACCGCGATTGACGAAAAAGAAAGTTCTAAAATATCACGACTGGTACACTTCATTACTTGAAAACAGTTGTTAAGATTTCATCAGTATATTCGGTAATAAATTTTACTGGGTACAGGTACCAGGAAACTACCAGATAACTATAAATACCGCAAGTAGATTGATTATCATTGTCACGGGGTAAACCCCGGTATGCAAAGTGTGCATGCATATTCAATTGTATGCATTTTATATATTAAATTATCAATCTACTTGCGTTATTTATAGTGTGTATATCGTTATGTCACCTATTTTCGCGACGTACTTTCAATTTCAAACCGCGAAATTTTATTACCAAAAAAACTGAATATATGAACTTTGTTCAAGTAATGAAATATACCAGTCGTGATTTTTGAATCAGTATAAACTTATAATTGTAAAAAAATACGGTATTTTAGAACTTTTCTTTTTTCGTCAATCGCGGTTACCGTTCCCTTAAAAATGCTACTTTTTATCAATCACGTTGTCAAAGCTTTCTCGCTATCTTTCAGACTTATTATATATTTTATGTGATATTGCTTGTTTATTTTTATTTTTTAATTTGGTTGTTGTTGCTTTTTTGTTTTGTCTAATTGTGTGTACTTGGTTTTATCTTCTTTTGTTCAAATATACAATATTATTTGGAAAGGCATAATATGTGTTTTTTGTTAATTATGGTATTTACAGCAGTTATGCCCCAAGAACAATAATAATAAACTATACAAATAATGTCCTGTTACGGACTAGAATAAGAACCTTAGTTCTTTGTATTGCTTTACCATTGACGCATGTAACCACTGCCGTGTAAAACAGATTGGTCCCAATTTAGTTGGTCTCATAACAATGTACAGATCGATAATATAAAAGCACAATAATATGAATGTGCAAGTACGCAATTTTTAGAACGGAGTATCAAGCAAAAGACACCCTAAGTTCATTTTGCTCACGGATACAGATCATCTTACAACAAGTCTTTATTAAGTAAAGATTGTCCCTACACATTTAGTGTGCAGATACCGTATTAAGATGTGTACTTCAATGGCCATGAGGCAGCTGATTTGTTGATAGTGTCAACACTCGTTGTGGTGTGCCTTTTGCAAGTATATGTCTAGCTTGTTTCATGTTATCATTTATTGAGGTAAGATTTTATTGTTCGGTTGAACAAGCTCCAGATCTCAGCTTTCAAGTTTAAATTAGCATTTTCGTTGTGTTGAATACAAACATTAAACTCATTAAGGCGTTAACGTCACAGCCGAATAGAGATCAGTTTATTAGACTTGATATATTTAGGCTCGTGTGGTTTTCGTTATATATAGAATTTATATGGACGAATAAACAAGAGCTTCTTTGATAAATTCACACACAATATAAATTATAGATTTGTCATATTAAACTAGAAACTTGTATAATGTATATACAGATTGATTTATACAAAATGTACGGCTTATATAAAAAATCTTAACTCAGATTAACAGCGGCATATAAAATGGTATTCATCTTATAAATCAAAATCATAACACCATACACAATAACGGTCGTTTCGTGGAATGTTATTTTGAGTAGATCTGCCAGTGTGTATTCTCAGTGGGTGTGCAGAGACTCTAATTCTTACAAAAACTGAGCGCAGCCGAATAAGGCAAATGTATGTGAAATAACGGCATTACGTCAGACCGACATCGAGCCACGTCTTTTATCCGATTTCGGGCCGATTTAAAACCTAATATAAGGCCTATTTACAGCCAATATAGAATAACAGCCGGTTATAGTCCATTCTGGCTTTTTATGGTGCAAGTTATTTAAACACGAATACATATTTGAACACAACAACCAAATGTTTTATATCGCTCACTTTAGATTCGAAGGTAATTTGAACGGCGTGTGCAAACAATGTAGCATATTTCTTCGCGTTTTACCTAGACCTTGTTTTAACTCGGCTGTCAATACAACAAACGTATTGTTATTATCAAGGTTCATGCTTATTGAACAGAACATATTTCAATGGACCAAAAGCGCTTGCATGATTCAGCGTGCAAGAGTGTGCTCCGGGACAAGCTAGAGGGTAGACGCCGTCGAGGCCGTAAGAAGAAATGCTAGACAGTCAATGTGACAGATGGCTGAGCTGCTCACAGATATACTTTTATTTACCTATTCATGAAGAACATAACATATAATACAGATTATAAACAATTATATACAATCGAGTATATACACATACAAGAGATCCAAATGAAGCAACTCAATACAGTCATCAGATTATTTACAAAAATAAGTAACATAACTAGAGTATATATGTAGCAGGGTTCGGTATAAGGGGAACTTATACTGCCTTGCTATATGAGCTAGCTTTTATAGCGACGCGGTAGAGTGTCTGCCTGATTTGGAACCGGGAGGTCCCGGGTTCGATCCCCATAGCGGTCGGGGAATTTTCTGGCTGGGTTACATTGGCGCCCAACGTAAAAAACCCACCATGTGTGTCAGACGTCCCACAGATGTCATGGCAATGAGAAATTCGTGGAAGAATTTCATAATTAGAGGGGGTGTATGTAGCAGGGTTCGGTATAAGGGGAACTTATACTGCCTTGCTATATGAGCTAGCTTTTATAGCGACGCGGTAGAGTGTCTGCCTGATTTGGAACCGGGAGGTCCCGGGTTCGATCCCCATAGCGGTCGGGGAATTTTCTGGCTGGGTTACATATAAATATAAATAATTGTTAGGTCAATGACATGAATAAGGTAAATGATAATGATTTTAGTTCATTAATTCAATAATACACATACGCACGCACACACAAGAACAGCATTTAAAAATAGCAATTTAAATAAACACTAATGGTATAAGAATACCTAGCAGAATGCCGCATGATTAATCACCAATGCGCACGTTTATAGTGACCGAGTTTTAATTTAAATACTATGATAATATTTATTTGCTTAAAATATGTGTTAAAGCGAAAGCGAAAGTAAAGACATAATTCGCAAACATATGTGATTAGCGAATGTATGGAATCTTTACACACGACCAACCACACACAACAAGTTTTGCCTTCCATAGAAGACTGTTATGGTGAAACGTGTACAGTCATAGAGAGGTGAAAGTAGATCCTCATAGTAATATCATATGTGTCATACACTGCATATACTATTGGCTGTAGGTTTGCACAATAAGACTATATAAGTTTATTTGATACTTTCCGGTGGTTTATAGAAAAAAATATCAGTGAAATAAAACTGGTACTTCACTGTTTTAGACAGTGAAAAATAACAGTGAAAAATATCGATATTTTTCACTGTTTTATTGTGAATTGACGTCATTTTGTCGACGAAATTACGTCATAATTCCAGCAAAATTATCCAGTTAAACTCTTTTACAATGTAAATAAACGGTGTAAAAAGCATAAAATAAAAAGAAAATTTGTTGAATTCGATGGAATATTGATTTTATTTCACTCGTGATAATAAAAAATACATATTTTATATGATCACTTGTGAAATAAAATCGATACTCCATCGAATCCAACACATATCCTCTATATACATGCACATAAAGACACTGTTATAGTGAACCGAATACAGTCAAAGAGAGATCGATGTAATTCCCATTAGCAATATCATATGTGCCAGACACTTGCTATAATATTGGCTGTAGGTTTGCACAATAAGAAGATATACGTATACATGTAAATAAAGACAACAGTTTACGTTATGTACAATAAATACGCATACAGATAGAGATCACATTAAAAACAACATAAAACATCTGGACATGATTATAATCATTGGCAGCCTAATCGCCGTATTAATGTAGCAATTTGCAAATTGAGACGGCAATACCAAGGTGAAAAAAATGCTTCTGAGATGTTTCAGTTTCCAACTTTACTATGTTCACACATGCTCAAAGACACTGATCAGGATGAAGCGTTTCAAGTATAAGTGTCCACAATTTCTCACATCGGCCTCAATAGCAGTTCAATAACACAACTTGTGGACAATCAGGCTTCCCGTTCTGAGGTTACAAAGTTTGCAGATATGCATGAACTGATTTGATTTTAATAAAACGATGCCATTCATGAAGGTTTTACACACAGCTAAGAGTTTCTTATTGTCCTTTGCGATTAACCATAAAGGAGAGTAGCCGTTAGTTTTTATTACACGCTTCGTTACGCCCCATGGTCTCTAGCTTTTAAACGTTTTATCATGTCTTTGTTGATACGCCTCACGATATTGCGTTAAATGATTTGCTTCCACTGTCCTTTGGAAGGGAATGTTCCGTGTTCAACATATGAATGTCGATAGTTGGTAAGATTGTATCTTTGTAATATTTTGTACGCATCAATAATATAGCCGAAACGGTCTATATCAAGGAATCGTATAAGTCTGTTGTTGAATAGATCTTTTGCAAGATACTGTAATTTAATCTGCAATTTTGTCCTCGTAATTTTGAGATTTTGACACTCGAGTATGTAAACTATTGGTATAGCATTTATTTTTATTAGACAGAAATCATTAGAAATGCATTTCTGGTTTCCTTGAATGTGTTTTAAACAGAAGTTTTGAGTAATTTGCAATTTGAATAGGTCACTTGATGAATTGTTATTCCAAAGCTCACTGCCGTAGATAGCCTAAGGTAACACTGTTGAATTGAATATTGTTCTCATTGTGATAGGGCTCAGTCTATCAGGTCCCTTACCTTTAGCGCATACGCTTATATACGGCACTCTGAGCTTCAAACACGCCTCTTTAATGCAGTTGCCTGTTGACAAACATGAGTTACATTCAATGCCAAGATGAATGTAACTGTCATTTAAAGGAATAGTTGTTGTTTCGAGGTAAAATTCCTTTTGAGTGATCAAATTCTTATTGTTATATTTCACAACAGAACATTTGTTTGCATAATATAACAATCGCCACATAATTGCGTAACTGCTGCAAATTCGGACCATATTGTGAAGTCCAGCTCGTGAGTATGACACCAGCACCATATCATCGGCAACAGTTTGTGCGGACATGTTTATGTCATATATGCTCACTCCATTCCGACTTTCCTCTAGCTCTGAAATGAGACCGTTAATATATATACGAGGTAGAATAACACCGAGCTCTTTCCGCCATGGCTTACCGGAAGTGGTCCTGACAGCAGTTCCCGGTAACGTACGCGGCTTGTAACATTCTGATTCATATCACGACAAGCCACTAACGAGTTAGCCTCGATTGCTGGCGTATGAGCGTCATCACCGGATGTGAGAGAGGACAACTTTTAAAATAAGCCATCATTCCACACCCTGTCAAAAACTTGGCGTGCATCCAAAAAAACATGTACACTGGTGATGAGTGCTCCCTAGAGAAATTTAGGCTTCACCGTAGAGTAAAACTTGTCATGATGCATCACAGTACGTCTTGGAACCCTCATTGTAACCTCCTTAAGGAGGTCATTATATTGCCTTTACACCGGTCAAGCAAGACCACCTCGTACACATTTAGCAAGGTCGAAGATAATTTTATGGCCCGATAGTTGCTCGGTTCATCTTGCCCTTTTTGTCCACCTTTATGCAAAGTAATAATGTCACCTTCTTTAATTCTATCGGGGATTAGTCTGGACCGTTACAGTTAATAACTGAGATAAGGGGTAAGCGATAATGTCTTTACCATCTAGTAAATGTTCGTAGGTGTTATTATCGGGACCACATGCTTTCCCCTTCGGTTAAGTCTTAATACACTCGGACACCAATCCGGGAGATACGGTAACGTCTTGATCGGGAGACAAGCCACGAAACCTTTCATCAACTGTCTGTTTGACATAGTGCTCCCATTCAGCATCGAAGTCATGTAAATTGGATGGAGTGTATAAGTCTGTGAAATACTTGGCCCACTGGTCAACTATATCTTTGCGACTTCTATACGTCGTTCAATTAAATTGTATACCGCCACCAAGATTGGTTCCGGATCCATGTTTCCTGGAATTAACCGTTTTCCAGAAACTCACAGTTTCATGTACAGAATCTTGTTCTTGCTTATTGTTAATGTTATTGGAATTGTTTACCTATGGTTGATGTTATTGGTTATTGTTAAGTTAGTGACGCGCCTTTGTGATAATTGTATTCATACGTTCGTTGCGAAAATCACATGGACGTATGAATGGTTATAGAATCTTTGCAATACAATAAAACATTTAGCTAGGTTTTCGAAGTGAGAAGAGCTTGGGATGTGAACAATGGATTTCATTAAATAGTGGTTGATTGCAGCAAATAACTGTATGCGTACTTAAATATTAGTTGTTTAAAAAAATGTCTTGATTTAATGTAAATATACAATTTCTTATATCGGTTTCATCTGGAATATTCCAATATGGCTGAAATACATACATATTGCAAATATTTAATTAGAATCACGAAAGCGAATATTTTTAAATACCACATATTAATTAATTATTCTCGCAATATTTAGTGACAGCTATCGAAACCATGCAATACATAATTGTAACGCACTGTAAAGAAATACAACTGACGTAATGACATGTTGAATATTTTGACAAACTCGAAATCAGTTGATGAGACTTAAGAGTTATAAAACTGTAACGGTAACGTGAAAATATTTATAATGTACAAACTTGTCATCGAATTAATCGTGATAAGGTTGAGTACAATTTAGCCTAGACACTTCGAACACAAGTTTGTATTTTTGTAGGGACAGTATTCTCACAATTTTCTAAAACGTTAAGTAACGAGTAAATGTGTTTAAAGTAATTCATGAATAGCACAAACATCGAAATCGTTTCAGTTTTGAAAAATATCAGAGGAATTAACAGTGTTGCGTGTCTTTATGTGGTGTGTACATGTTTGTCAAATGTTATATAAATTGTGTTAAATTGCGGTTTATAAATGAATTAAAAGCACATGTGTATGTAATGCATACCTTTGCTCAGATTCGTGCATAGAGTTGTGTTTCGTGATAGCGAAAATGCGTTGATCTAATATAAATTAATATTACAAGTATTATACATGTAATTACGTGTTTTATGTGTAAGTGTTTTACAATATTTAAATAATACAAACCAAACGAAGATGTAAACATTAAAATAAAACAAAACTAACATGGTTGTAAATTTGTTTAGATAATACAAACCTTACATAGATGTATGGTTAGTGTCCATTCATATGAAGTTAGAATAACGGATAAGTATCTACTCTGACTACTGCCCCACTGAATATTCGACGTTGTTGTTGTCAAATGTAAGTAAACACACTATACACCGACGTTTAACCCATTTATGCCTAGCGTCTAGAAAAAAGGACTTGGCAAACAGCGTAGACCCAGATGAGACGCCGCATGACGTGGCGTCTCATCAGGGTCTGTGCTGTTTGCTTAAATGAGTGTCTGTACGAAATATTCTTAATATAGAAATAATATACTAGACATCCCTAATTTTGGAAATAAATTGATCTAATTTAAAAGGATGGGAGAGTCCACTATGCATAAATGGGTAAATGGTCGGTCCCCGCGAATTCGAACAATCGGGAGTCGACCGAATATAATTTTCATACACAAATGTCAAAACACCTTTGGTCAAAATACTACTTTTTGGTAAATATTGTTTTTCATGCATGTTTCGTAAAATTGTATTTGATAACAAATTGATGTTTAATTTAGGTGGCAAAGTAATAAAACATCGTGTTATAATATTCATGAAACAAACGCGCAGCATATATGTTAAAATAAGTGCGGTATAATTGCGATCAAAAATGTTTGTATTAATAAACCCGTTTTCAACACGAGACCAATATATAGTACAAATATGGAAAATTCATGAATGTAAACCGCGTTTAAATGTGTATTTCTGTATTTGTTATATGTATTTAAATGCATTCAAAATGTAAATGGTTAATTCTTATTTACAAAACGAGTGACTTTGTAAGAGTAAGTTTTTTTTTAATCAGTATTTATATCGGTGACCGCATTTATAATTCATATGCATAATTTGAGTATTTTGCTTCAAATCAAGACTGCACGTTATTTATGCATCTCGCATATTTAAGAAACTAACTCACATTTTTCATCAAATTTATTAAACGTGTTGCTAGTTTAATCCTAATCCATGTCTTTAACATTAATATAAAGATAAATTGTCCAATTAAGGTATAATGCAGCTTATCCGCACTGTACTATCAGCTTCATCATGGAAATGTAAAATACATCGACATAAATGTTCCCAAGTTGGAGAGGGATTTCACGCACAAGTCATGTGTCCCTTCACAACGGTCTGTGCAATATTACGATATTTAATGGTTTAACATGCACATTCATAGACAATGTAATTATATAATGCCTACACAAATTTAGCAATGTTTTAATGCAATTATCTTTATGCGAACAATAAAGTCTACAAAGAGCAACACTATTACTTATATAGACATAGAATATAACTTGTATCTAAGTTAATATGTTACTGTAATGTTTACAAACTAAAAGAGAAGCTGAAATATTTCACGAACATTGGAGTGTCTTTTTTCCCAGTGATTTATGTATATGATTTTCCTATGGACACGCAGAGAAGTATGATATAAAGAGTATAATAGGTTAGTGACTTAGTGTTGATTATAGATCAGGTTTATCAAGCGAGGCTTAGAAAACAAAAAGCACGAGCAAGAAGTCGATTGTTTCGATATGTAAAGGTGGTTATGGTATATACATATTTGTTTTGTTAGTCGATAAACAATAATAAACATGATAATTATACGTTAATCGCGCATTCTGCATGTATGATTGGTATTCGCAAGTTGGAATAAATTATTAACAGATATTTCCATGGGAATATTTTTTAAGATTTGATGTAATGAGTGTGCATTCACGGATTAATATCACTTTCCCACAAAGTTACCTTTGCGCTGAATAAAAGTGTGAACAATATGATTGTATGACTTGTATAAATACCAAACACGTACTATATTCAGTGTTTTGTAAATGCACATTTTTGAAACACAGTGCGGTGGACGAAGAGGCTTCAGGTTAATCTACTAACATATCGACTGCATTTGAATATACATTTTAATAACTTTATTATCAAATTCAAATAATAAAATTTTAACAAGTCTTTTTAAAGGCTGATTTACACAATTCATAGTAATAATTTGTGATATATAATAAATAATATACATATGTTTGGAACAAAACTTGGATTTTATAAAAAGAAATAATAAATCTAAAAAACCAAGTAAAGTTAGTGACACTAGTTTTGCTGTAGTTTTGTTTAACTACTTCTACTACAACTACTACTACAACAACAACTACTACTAATACTACTTCTGCTACCTCTACTGCTACTGCTACTACTACTTCAACTACAACAACAACAACAACAACAACAACAACTACTACTACTACTACTACTACTACTACTACTACTACTACTACTACTACTACTACTACTACTACTACTACTACTACTACTACTACTACTTCTACTACTACTACTACTTCTACTACTACTACTACTTCTACTACTACTACTACTACTACTACTACTACTACTACTACTACTACTACTACTACTACTACTACTACTACTACTACTACTACTGCTATTGCTATTGCTCTATTGCTACTGCTACTGCTACGGCTACTACTACAGCTCCTTCTATTGCTACTGCTACTACTACTTCTACTACTACTACTGCTACTGCTACTGCTATTGCTACTGCTATTGCTATTGCTATTGCTACTGCTACTGCTACTTCTACTGCTACTTCTACTGCTACTGCTACTGCTCCTTCTACTGCTTCTGCTACTGCTATTGCTACTGCTACTGCTACTGCTATTGCCATTGCTTCTGCTACTGCTACTGCAACTGCTACTGCTACTGCTACTGCTATTACTACTACACTACTACTACTACTACTACTACTACTACTACTACTACTGCTGCTACTACTACTGATATTGCTACTGCTACTGCTACCGCTACTTCTACTGCTTCTTAACTACTACTGCTGCTATACCTTCTTCTATTACAGGTATATATATATATATATATATATATATATATATATATATATATATATATATATATATATATATATATATATATATATATATATATTATAATATATATATTGTTCTATTTATAGGTTGCCTTACACAAATCGCCTTTATTATTGAAATTCCTAATGACATGCAAGAAAGATGCTTCCGAAATCACCGAGGCAAGTACATGTATGTATGTTTATGTTGCTTCATATTAAAAATTAAATAAGTGCCCAATCTTGTATTAATGTTTTTTACGCTAATGACTTGTTGAGTTTAAAATTGGGATTGTCTATTTGTTATTTAAATACCAATATGTAAGGGTTTCGTCATTTGTATCTACAATGGCAATAATCTGGTTTAACTTAATAAGAATAATTTTCACAGGCGACGCTTTCCGATGCGACCATTTGTGAAGAGAATGTACGCATTGGATTCTAATGGCATTGAAAGTGAACTATAATGCGGCATTTGTGATTGAGACACATTAAATATCGCTGTATAAACTGTTTAAATATCATCATCTCAAAATCTCGAGCAAGAAACAACAACAATAACAACAGTAACAACAACAACAACAACATGGAATCGGGAGACAGCAACACCACAGCAAATACGACTGACATTCGCAATACTTCTCTCCTAACAGAGAATCTCTATCTGGAAGAGCACAGCTCGTTCATTCTATGTGCATCTGTTCTTATTGGTCTGGTTTCACTGACATCATGTATACTGGCAGTAACGATCTTACTCAGAACTCGAAAGGTGCCAAAATCTACAAAGTACCTTGTTACGGCACTTCTCGTATTCGACTGTATCTTTGTGACATCATCAACGGTCCGAAAATTCATACAGCACCCTTTGCTGAACAGAAGCATCACCACTTTCAACATGTACTCTCTGCAACTTGCTTACACGACGGTTGGCATGATGTCCATTGAACGGTGTCTTTTATTCTACAGCCCAATGACTTACATGCGATTCTACTCAAACAAATTCATTATGACGGTCACGGCAAGTGTTTGGAGTGGAGAATTAGGTATATTCTTATTAGTCCGTTATGGAGTTTGCTATTTGCGCTTTAAATCCATATATGTGTTTACGCAAGCACAAGTATGTAACAATACAGTTTCTATTTACTACGGTATACTTGTAACCATTATACTTTTAACGTCTATGGTTAGCTACTGGATAATATTCGTCACTGTTCGACAGAAAAACAGTCGTAAAGATGAGCGCGTTATGTCATTTAGATCAGTCATCAATCTTATAAGAGGATACAAAAACACTGTGCTAGTTCTTGTATTCTGGGTTCTTATTCTAGTGACTTCTCTTGCATACTTTATAATTATATTGTTAACGCATTATATGGGGCTTGGCCCCTACATAGTTCGGCTCTCTTTGGATGCGGTCTCGATCTTAAACTGCATGTTGGACCCATTTCTGTACGTGCTGTGGTTCAAAGAATGCAAACTCGAGTTGCTTAACATGTTCTCCTTTTTGGGCAAGTCAGTGAAGGAAAAAGCAAAATTGCTACAGTATGAAGTGTTCGACATTGTGCCTTATGAAACTAACGCATTGAACAGAAATAAAACACGTCATTTTGAAGGAACATGTGGAGTGGACATGAACGATACAGGCGGCCACAACAATCCTGCATTTATCGACGAGACAGCATTTTAGACTCATAAAAAAATCGTGAGTTAAGCGCTGAGACGATACAAGTCTGAAGTTAACATTGTATATTTGAGAGTCGCCCTGTCAAAACTGGATTGGGAGCATGTGTGTAACGTGTCGTCCCCGATGAGCCTGTGCACGCACCACGGGCTAAATTCATGGACGGCACATTTGTTTTTCGCCAACACGAAACAATGCAATACAAACAGAACGTTTCGTCCCTTATAAGCCTGTGCGGACTTCATCGGCAAACTGACATATAACCATAAATGGTCCAAATAATTATCTAAAAAACGGCGACATGCCTTGATCAGTGCATACGTTTTCATTAAAAACTCAGACATGTTTCCGTCTAGTTCCTGGTTTTTCAATATTGCATCCATTTGTGCTGTTTATGCCTCATTTACTGGTATTGACATTGTAAAGGCATGTGTATAATTCAACAATTGACAATCATCTGGTCCTGATACATTTTTAAATGGATTTTTTTAATGTGGTGCCAAAGTATCTGTTTTGTTGGATATAAGTAATGTTTAAGATGCGTGGTATTTGTATTATATACTGCCTATTCATAAGACGGGTGACACATCTGCTTCAAGATATTATAATGGAAGGACATTATTAAGTATTTTTGGAAAGTTAAAAAAGCTTCTACATATATGATGTATATAGAGAAAAAGGTGGGTGCCATTACATTTCTAGAGACAAGAGCATATGGGCAGTGCTCTGTGCAAAAGGGGTATAATGCATGTGCGTAAAGATTCGTCCCAGATTAGCCTGTGCAGTATGCACAGGCTAATCAGGGACGACACTTTCCGCTTTTATGATATTTTTGTTTCAAGAAAGTCTCTTCTTAGCATAAATCAAGTTTAGGCGGAATGTGTGCGCACTACACAGGCTAATCTGGGACGACCCTTTACGCACATAAATTTAACCCCATTTTTCATAGAGCACGACTCAAATGATTTGCTTGTTATGACATTTGAACCGGATACAAGTTTGTTCTTATACGTCTGTTCAATAAAAATTTGAGACTTTGGCTTACACAAAGAAGACTAAGTATGTTTCAACATTTTACACGTATTGGATGAGATCAGAAATTCAGCATTGAAACGTCTTACATTGTCGGAATTGAATCATAAAAATAGAGCAAATAATATATACATATAAAATAAAATGAAGTTTTTTTTTATTTACATTTATTAAACACTATCTTACTGCAAAAAACTTGAAATCTATTTCGATTTCCGTACGTTTACTTAACTTTGTTAATATAAAGAGCACATTCTCCAACATTCATTGCACGACGCGAGTTATTTTTCTTTCCGTACTAGAACATGTTCTTTTTTAGGCATATGCATATCTTTACTCCGTGAAGATTTCAGTCTTAAAGACTGCATGATCATTGTCAACTGGGTCATGCGAGTTGTGTATCGTGTTATTTCTTAAAAGTTAACCTAGCATTTTTTTTTAATATTGCAAGACATATACATTTCCAGAAAGGAAATTCATTTCTGCGTTGAATAAGACCGAGATCGTGAAAATCGCTGCACAATTGATGAAGATATGGCTGTTCAAAGCGATGCACCCCGTTTTCGGGTGATTTTGAGTTGCATACCTTGTTATATATATATTTGATAGTATTTTTTTTTTATAAAATTTAATTTTTCGTTATAATATGATTATGTATCATTCAAAATGATGTTTTCACTAATTAATATCATAGCCACACGCTAACCACCTGTGCCGAGCACATATATACAAAAATCCTACAGTATACTATTTATACTAGTAATCGAAGCGTCAATGATTAGGTACTGGAAGATATTCGTCAATGATTAGGTACTGGAAGATATTCGTCATTTTCGATAGGAAAACAATTGTATGGATGAACGAGAAATGTCCTGTTTACCAGTCGCCAATATTATAAAAGGGTGCGATAACTCTATTTTAAGTATTTGTTACTTGGCTTTTATACTTGTGACATCTTTGGAATATGCTATTATCATTATTATAAGTTTTAAAACGTAACATTGTCCTACACAGTATTGACTTTATCTGAACGCGGTCTCAACTTATAACTGCATTCTGAGCCCATTTAATCGTGTGCTGTGCTTTAAAGAATGCAATATCGAACTGCTGAAAATCTTCCCCCTATTAGAGTAATAAATTGAGTCGTGTTCTGAGAAAACTGGGCTTAATGCATGTGCGTAAAGTGTCGTCCCAGATTAGCATGTGCAGTTCGCACAGGCTAATCAGGAACGATACTTTCCGCCTAAACTTGATTTTCGGTAAGGAGGGACTTCATTGAAACTAAAAATACCATAAAAGCGGAAAGTGTCGTCCCTGATTAGCCTGTGCGGACTGCACATGCTAATCTGGGACGAAGCTTTACACACATGCATTAAGCCCAGTTTTCTGAAAAGGCGACTCAATTGTTTGAAAAAAAACAACGAACCTCTGGTGTATTTTTACATGTCGCTTACAAGAAGATACCCCATTGAATGTGAGTATTTTACAAAGTAATTACGGACAGTGAACTCGAACGATAAACGCGGCGAATATAATCCTGCAAGTAACATAGGGTTATAGGTAACATACAGTTTATAGTTGTAAGTAACATAGAGTTTATAGTTGTAAGTAACATAGAGTTTAAAGTTGTAAGTAACATAGAGTTTATAGTTGTAAGTAACATAGAGTTTATAGTTGTAAGTAACATAGAGTTTATAGTTGTAAGTAACATAGACTTTATAGTTGTAAGTAACATAGAGTTTATAGTTGTCAGTAACATAGAGTTTATAGTTGTCAGTAACATAGAGTTTATAGTTGTAAGTAACATAGAGTTTATAGTTGTAAGTAACATAGAGTTTATAGTTGTAAGTTACATAGAGTTTATAGTTGTAAGTAACATAGAGTTTATAGTTGTAAGTAACATAGAGTTTATAGTTGTAAGTAACATAGAGTTTATAGTTGTAAGTAACATAGAGTTTATAGTTGTAAGTAACATAGAGTTTATAGTTGTAAGTAACATAGAGTTTATAGTTGTAAGTAACATAGAGTTTACAGTTGTAAGTAACATAGGGTTTATAGTTGTAAGTAACATAGGGTTTATTGTTATAAGTCATTCTAAGAATCGTTGATAAAATGTCTCCAACCTTGCTTTTATTCAGTTAAAAGTATATTATGTTTATAATTTGATGCAAGAGATAATTACTTATCTTCAAAAAAAGTTTAAGTGCTCTGTTGAGTCGTTCATGTTGTCATTATATGTTGTGACATGTGTACATTTTAAATGTGTTTTGCTTCTCGAGTCAGGGAAAGATTGTCAATTATACCTAATTGGCATTTGTAAATGCATGAAAGGGGCCTTTGCAAGTTTTGGTAAATTTACAAAATTAACAAAAGTTGTTTCAGATTCGCAAATGTTCATTTTAGTTATGCTATTTGTGAGGAAATAGTAATTCTGAACATTTACCATGCTTTAAAATATCCGTTATATGCATCTTTTGACGATTTGAAAACCTGAAAATTATAAAGCGCTGAAATTATTTGGAAAGTTCTGTTGTTGTCGTTATATTTTGTGAAACTACGAGGATTGCTTACATAATTAAATAATACTTGCAATCTTAGCATGAGCAGGGATGTTCGAGTGGTCTAGGCGGGAGACTTTTTACTCCAGGACTTCAGTGGTAAGTGGTTCGAGCCCAGTTGGGGGTTACTTTTTTAATTAAATTAATGTTTTTTAATGGAGATTTTAAGGTCTAATGTTTTAATTTATCAATATAAAGCATTTAATGACACGCTTCAATACATGCCAAAATCTGTGAAAAGACCCCTTTAAAACGTGTATTTGATTTTATTATCAGACTACCAACTGAGAAAATGCAATAAGTTTTTTAGCTATATTTTATTTTGATAAAGAATCACAAGGAATAAATCCCGGGAATAAACCTAAATTATGTCGATTGTTTTTTCAGTTCGACTATGTATAATAACAAAATAAATCACTCATGTATTTTTTGACTGCCATATTTAAATAACTGGTAATAAAATCAACTTAAACAGAAAACAAAAAGGTAAACTGTTTGAAAAAGACCACAGTGGTGAATCTGTTTTCTTTTAAACGTTGTAATTATTCTTTTGCATACAAAGGGACATTTCGATTATCCACCTACTTTTAACGTTCAACGGAATTTGAAGATATGCTATGCCGTTTTGAAAATATAAGTGTACTGCACAGAACGAAATAATACGTTATGAACATGTTATGGTGTGTAATTATATAAATTCCTTTTCCAATTATTTAGAACACCCATCACGCACACAAAAGCTTAGTCATTCAGCTTTTTGAACCGATGCGAGGAAACATATTTCAGTCGAATTTCGTTGGTTCGAATGTTCATTTGGCTCAGTGTCTCCTCTAAGGACCCATTTGTTATTGCTACATACTCATATATTTTTGTCATTTGGCTCAAGTTCGCCAAAGTCAAATTGTCAGATGTCTCGAAGTGTTTGCTCATTCCCGGTCACAATTTTCACACCTTCTTGTGGTTGTTCAAGTCGCATTAAGTCGTTAATTAATTAGTCGCGCCGGAATAGTGCCACATGATACCTGCTTTAACAGTTGTTACAAACTTGTCATCGAATTAATCGTGATAAGGTTGAGTACAATTTAGCCTAGACACTTCGAACACAAGTTTGTATTTTTGTAGGGACAGTATTCTCACAATTTTCTAAAACGTTAAGTAACGAGTATATGTGTTTAAAGTAATTCATGAATAGCACAAACATCGAAATCGTTTCAGTTTTGAAAAATATCAGAGGAATTAACAGTGTTGCGTGTCTTTATGTGGTGTGTACATGTTTGTCAAATTTTATATAAATTGTGTTAAATTGCGGTTTATAAATGAATTAAAAGCACATGTGTATGTAATACATACCTTTGCTCAGATTCGTGCATACAGTTGTGTTTCGTGATTGTGAAAATGCGTTGATCTAATATAAATTAATATTACAAGTATTATACATGTAATTACGTGTTTTATGTGTAAGTGTTTTACAATATTTAAATAATACAAACCAAACGAAGATGTAAACATTAAAATAAAACAAAACTAACATGGTTGTAAATTTGTTTAGATAATACAAACCTTACATAGATGTATGGTTAGTGTCCATTCATATGAAGTTAGAATTACGGATAAGTATCTACTCTGACTACTGCCCCACTGAATATTCGACGTTGTTGTTGTCAAATGTAAGTAAACACACTATACACCGACGTTTAACCCATTTATGCCTAGCGTCTAGAAAAAAGGCCTTGGCAAACAGCGTAGACCCAGATGAGACGCCGCATGACGTGGCGTCTCATCAGGGTCTGTGCTGTTTGCTTAAATGAGTGTCTGTACGAAATATTCTAAATATAGAAATAATATACTAGACATCCCTAATTTTGGAAATAAATTGATCTAATTTAAAAGGATGGGAGAGTCCACTATGCATAAATGGGTTAATGGTCGGTCCCCGCGAATTCGAACAATCGGGAGTCGACCGAATATAATTTTCATACACAAATGTCAAAACACCTTTGGTCAAAATACTACTTTTTGGTAAATATTGTTCTTCATGCATGTTTCGTAAAATTGTATTTGATAACAAATTGATGTTTAATTTAGGTGGCAAAGTAATAAAACATCGTGTTATAATATTCATGAAACAAACGCGCAGCATATATGTTAAAATAAGTGCGGTATAATTGCGATCAAAAATGTTTTTATCCCACTTTTACAGCGAAATCGGTTGATTAAAGCCCCGTTTATTAAATTTCATCTATAATCAACGGCAAGGCTATAATCAATGGCACGAAATGACGTCATCAACTGCCGAACCGGGACTACTTTTTCCCACGCACCTCGTCACCTGTGTTTGCCAAGTGCATCAATAATAAAAACAATCTCAAATGTTTGTCAATCTTAATGACCTTAAAACAAAGGAAAGTAGCAAAAAAACGTGTTTTTTTTGTCATTTATTTTTATTAAAACCTCAAGTATTAGGTAAATTTAACACTATGCAAATAGGTTCTGTTGTTGTTGCTCCCCTTTGAAGAAGTCAGTGCGAGTTGCTCCCCTTTGACCGTAGAAAACAATCGTCTTGACCAAGAAATCCTGTGTTAATTTACAAGCTGTACTCGGATATGCATCCATCTGATTTTTCTTCAAAGCATCTTTTCTACCTGGCAATACGCACAAATGACACTGCATCCCGGTGATTCTTGCGTCAACAATTGGGTGTCAACAAGTTAGGTCAGATGCTGAAGGCCATGGCAAAAGACTCCGGCTTTCTCAAGCACAAGAGAATAACGAACCACTGTTCGCAAATTCCTGGTCCAAAAATTTCGAAATACAAATATCCACCCACTGAAACCATGGCAATAACAGGGCACAAAAATGTCCAGTCCTTAACCAATTATTCCAACATATCTGTTGAACAGCTGCAAAAGTGTTCATTCTTGCTCAGTCCAGTAAATGTAACAATCCAACAGTTCCTCTTGTACACCTTCACGCACCGAAACTATGGCCGAAATGCAGCCTAGACAACCACTGTCTACCGTCGAACAAGTTGATCTTGATGTTCGCCCCACCCAGTCACTTCATGGTTCACCAGCGTTCGAACAACTTTGCCTCACAATTCTTTGGTGCCACTTTCAACATTCAAAATGTTAATGTATATAATTAGCTTAAATCCAAGTAATCTTTGTTATTTCGTCACGAAATAACCACATATTATAACAAAGAAGCAAATAATGTGCACCTCGTGATCGACTCGATAGTTTGATATCGAAAGTGAATTGTGTGTGGTGTTAGGCTACGTTGTAAACAAATGTAGTTCCTTGTATATAACAACTTAATGTCATATTGATATCATAAAACTTAAAGATTTGCAATTCAATATGATTAAAATTGTAATTAATAACGCTCGACACTTTGTTACAGAACGATATTCTGTTTAAAAAAAATGATTATTTGATCAGCGGTTATTTTTGGAACGCGGAGTAATACACTGACCTTGGTTACACTACAGTCATTATCAAAGTACGACAAACACTCGTGAAAACTTATTTTGTTTAAATAAAAAAAGTTTACTGAATAAAAAGTGGGATAAATAGAATAATAGGTCAGTGTTGATTATAGATCAGGTTTATCATGCTCGGCACGAAAACGAAAAAGCACTCGCCAAGGCTCGTGATTTTTGTTTTCTAAGCCTCGCATGATAAACCTGATCTATAATATACACTAACCTATTATTCTCTATGTAATAATAAACCCGTTTTCAACACGAGACCAATAAATAGTACAAATATGGAAAATTCATGAATATAAACCGCGTTTAAATGTGTATTTCTGTATTTGTTATATGTATTTAAATGCATTCAAAATGTCAATGGTTATTTCTTATTTACAAAACGAGTGACTTTGTAAGAGTAAGTTTTTTTTTAAATCAGTATTTATATCGGTGACCGCATTTATAATTCATATGCATAATTTGAGTATTTTGCTTCAAATCAAGACTGCACGTTATTTATGCATCTCGCATATTTAAGAAACTAACTCACATTTTTCATCAAATTTATTAAACGTGTTGCTAGTTTAATCCAAATCCATGTCTTTAACATTAATATAAAGATTTCTTTTTTCCCAGTGATTTATGTATATGATTTTCCTATGGACACGCAGAGAAGTATGATATAAAAAGAATAATAGGTTAGTGACTTAGTGTTGATTACAGATCAGGTTTATCAAGCGAGGCTTAGAAAACAAAAAGCACAAACAAGAAGTCGATTGTATCGATATGTAAAGGTGGTTATGGTATATACATATTTGTTTTGTTAGTCGATAAACAATAATAAACATGATAAGTATACGTTAATCGCGCATTCTGCATGTATGATTGGTATTCGCAAGTTGAAATAAATTATTAACATATATTTCCATGGGAATATTTTATAAGGTTTGAGGTAATAAGTGTGCATTCACGGATTAATATCACTTTCCCACAAGTTACCTTTGCGCTGAATAAAAGTGTGAACAATATGATTGTATGACTTGTATACATATCAAACACGTACTATATTCAGTGTTTTGTAAATGCACATTTTTGAAACACAGTGCGGTGGAGGAAGAGGTTTCAGGTTAATCTACTAACATATCGACTGCATGTGAATATACATTTTAATAACTTTACTATCGAATTCAAATGATAAAATTTTAACAAGTCTTTCTAAAGGCTGATTTACACAATTCATAGTAATAATTTGTGATATATAATAAATAATATACATATGTTTGGAACAAAACTTGTATTTTATAAAAGAAAGAAATAAATCTAAAAAAAGCAAGTAAAGTTAGTGACACTAGTTTTGTTGTAGTTTTGTTTAACTACTTCTACTACAACAACAACAACAACTACTACTACTACTTCTGCTACCTCTACTGCTACTGCGACTACTACTTCAACAACTACAACTACTACTACTACTACTACTGCTCCTTCTATTGCTACGGCTACTACTACTTCTACTACTTCTACTACTACTAGTGCTACTGCTACTGCTATTGCTACTGCTACTGCTACTGCTACTTCTACTGCTACTGCAAAGCTACTGCTCCTTCTACTGCTTCTGCTACTGCTATTGTTACTGCTACTGCTTCTTGCTGCTATACCTACTTCTATTACAGGTATATATATATATATTATATATATATTGTTCTATTTATAGGTTGCCTTACACAAATCGCCTTTATTATTGAAACTCCTAATGACATGCAAGAAAGGTGCTTCCGAAATCACCGAAGCAAGTTCATGTATGTATGTTTATGTTGCTATCAATATGCTTCATATTAAAATTAAATAAGTGCCCAATCTTGAATTAAAGTTTTTTCCGCTAATGGCTTGTTAAGTTAAAAATTGGGATTGCCTATTTGTTGTTTAAATACCAATATGTAAGGGTTTCGTCATTTTGTATCTTCAATGGCAATAATTGGTTTAACTTAATAAGAATAATTTTCACAGGCGACGCTTTCCGATGCGACCATTTGTGAGGAGAATGTACGCATTGGATTCTAATGGCATTGAAACTGAACTATAATGCGGCATTTGTGCTTGAGACACATTAAATATCGCTGTATAAACTGTTTAAATATCATCATCTCCAAATCTTGAGCAAGAAACAACAACAATAACAACAGTAACAACAACAACAACAACATGGAATCGGGAGACAGCAACACCACAGCAAATACGACTGACATTCGCAATACTTCTCTCCTAACAGAGAATCTCTATCTGGAAGAGCACAGCTCGTTCATTCTATGTGCATCTGTTCTTATTGGTCTGGTTTCACTGACATCATGTATACTGGCAGTAACGATCTTACTCAGAACTCGAAAGGTGCCAAAATCTACAAAGTACCTTGTTACGGCACTTCTCGTATTCGACTGTATCTTTGTGACATACGGTCCGAAAATTCATACAGCACCCTTTGCTGAACAGAAGCATCACCACTTTCAACATGTCCTCTCTGCAACTTGCTTACACGACGGTTGGCATGATGTCCATTGAACGGTGTCTTTTATTCTACAGCCCAATGACTTACATGCGATTCTACTCAAACAAATTCATTATGACGGTCACGGCAAGTGTTTGGAGTGGAGAATTAGGTATATTCTTATTAGTCCGTTATGGAGTTTGCTATTTGCGCTTTAAATTCATATATATGTGTTTACGCAAGCACAAGTATGTAACAATACAGTTTCTATTTACTACGGTATACTTGTAACCATTGTACTTTTAACGTCTATGGTTAGCTACTGGATAATATTCGTCACTGTTCGACAGAAAAACAGTCGTAAAGATGAGCGCGTTATGTCATTTAGATCAGTCATCAATCTTATAAGAGGATACAAAAACACTGTGCTAGTTCTTGTATTCTGGGTTCATATTCTAGTGACTTCTCTTGCATACTTTATAATTATATTGTTAACGCATTATATGGGGCTTGGCCCCTACATAGTTCGGCTCTCTTTGGATGCGGTCTCGATCATAAACTGCCTGTTGGACCCATTTCTGTACGTGCTGTGGTTCAAAGAAAGCAAACTCGAGTTGCTTAACATGTTCTCCTTTTTGGGCAAGTCGGTGAAGGAAAAAGCTAAATTGCTACAGTATGAAGTGTTCGACATTGTGCCTTATGAAACTAACGCATTGAACAGAAATAAAACACGTCATTTTGAAGGAACATGTGGAGTGGACATGAACGATACAGGCGGCCACAACAATCCTGCATTTATCGATGAGACAGCATTTTAGACTCATAAAAAAAATCGTGAGTTAAGCGCTGAGACGATACAAGTCTGAAGTTAACATTGTATATTTGAGAGTCGCCCTGTCAAAACTGGATTGGGAGCATGTGTGTAACGTGTCGTCCCCGATGAGCCTGTGCACGCACCACGGGCTAAATTCATGGACGGCACATTTGTTTTTCGCCAACACGAGACTTCCTTTCAAGAAACAATGCAATACAAACAGAACGTTTCGTCCCTTATAAGCCTGTGCGGACTTCATCGGCTAACTGACATATAACCATAAATGGTCCAAATAATTATCTAAAAAACGGCGACATGCCTTGATCAGTGCATACGTTTTCATTAAAAACTCAGACATGTTTCCGTCTAGTTTCTGGTTTTTCAATATTGCATCCATTTGTGCTGTTTATGCCTCATTTACTGTTATTGACATTGTAAAGGCATGTGTATAATTCAACAATTGACAATCATCTGGTCCTGATACATTTTTAAATGGATTTTTTTTAATGTGGTGCCAAAGTATCTGTTTTGTTGGATATAAGTAATGTTTAAGATGCGTGGTATTTGTATTATATACTGCCTATTAAAAGACGGGTGACACATCTGCTTCAAGATATTATAATGGAAGGACATTATTAAGTTTTTTTGGAAAGTTAAAAAAGCTTCTACATATATGATGTATATAGAGAAAAAGGTGGGTGCCATTACATTTCTAGAGACAAGAGCATATGGGCAGTGCTCTGTGCAAAGGGGGTATAATGCATGTGCGTAAAGATTCGTCCCAGATTAGCCTGTGCAGTATGCACAGGCTAATCCGGGACGACACTTTCCGCTTTTATGATATGTTTGTTTCAAGAAAGTCTCTTCTTAGCATAAATCAAGTTTAGGCGGAATGTGTGCGCACTACACAGGCTAATCTGGGACGACCCTTTACGCACATAAATTTAATCCCATTTTTCATAGAGCACGACTCAAATGATTTGCTTGTTATGACATTTGAACCGGATACAAGTTTGTTCTTATACGTCTGTTCAATAAAAATTTGAGACTTTGGCTTACACAAAGAAGACTAAGTATGTTTCAACATTTTACACGTATTGGATGAGATCAGAAATTCAGCATTGAAACGTCTTACATTGTCGGAATTGAATCATACAAATAGAGCAAATAATATATACATATAAAATAAAATGAAGTTTTTTTTTATTTACATTTATTAAACACTATCTTACTGCAGAAAACTTGAAATCTATTTCGATTTCCGTACGTTTACTTAACTTTGTTAATATAAAGAGCACATTCTCCAACATTCATTGCACGACGCGAGTTATTTTCTTTTCCGTACTAGAACATGTTCTTTTTTACGCATATGCATATCTTTACTCCGTGAAAATTTCAGTCTTAAAGACTGCATGATCATTGTCAACTGGGTCATGCGAGTTGTGTATCGTGTTATTTCTTAAAAGTTAACCTAGCATTTTTTTAAAAATATTGCAAGACATATACATCTCCAGAAAGGAAATTCATTTCTGCGTTGAATAAGACCGAGATCGTGAAAATCGCTGCACAATTGATGAAGATATGGCTGTTCAAAGCGATGCACCCCGTTTTGGGGTGATTTTGAGTTGCATACCTTGTTATATATATATTTGATAGTATTTTTTTTTTATAAAATTTAATTTTTCGTTATAATATGATTATTTATCATTCAAAATGATGTTTTCACTAATTAATATCATAGCCACACGCTAACCACCTGTGCCGAGCACATATATACAAAAATCCTACAGTATACTATTTATACTAGTAATCGAAGCGTCAATGATTAGGTACTGGAAGATATTCGTCAATGATTAGGTACTGGAAGATATTCGTCATTTTCGATAGGAAAACAATTGTATGGATGAACGAGAAATGTCCTGTTTACCAGTCGCCAATATTATAAAAGGGTGCGATAACTCTATTTTAAGTATTTGTTACTTGGCTTTTATACTTGTGACATCTTTGGAATATGCTATTATCATTATTATAAGTTTTAAAACGTAACATTGTTCTACAGAGTATTGACTTTATCTGAACGCGGGTCTCAACTTATAACTGCATTCTGAGCCCATTTAAGCGTGTGCTGTGGTTTAAAGAATGCAATATCGAACTGCTGAAAATCTTCCCCCTATTAGAGTAATAAATTGAGTCGTGTTCTGAGAAAACTGGGCTAAATGCATGTGCGTAAAGTGTCGTCCCAGATTAGCATGTGCAGTCCGCACAGGCTAATCAGGGACGATACCTCACGCCTAAACTTGATTTTCGGTAAGGATGGACTTCCTTGAAACTAAAAATACCATAAAAGCGGAAAGTGTCGTCCCTGATTAGCCTGTGCAAACTGCACAGGCTAATCTGGGACGACGCTTTACGCACATGCATTAAGCCCAGTTTTCTGAGAAGGCGAATCAATTGTTGGAAAAAACAACGAACCTCTGGTGTATTTTTTACATGTCGCTTACAAGAAGATACCCCATTGAATGTGAGTATTTTACAAAGTTATTACGGACATTGTTCAGTGAACACGAACGAAAAACGCGGCGAATATAATCCTGCAAGTAACATATGGTTTATAGTTATAAGTAACATAGAGTTTATAGTTGTAAGTAACATAGAGTTTATAGTTGTAAGTAACATAGAGTTTATAGTTGTTAGTAACATAGAGTTTATAGTTGTTAGTAACATAGAGTTTATAGTTGTAAGTAACATAGGGTTTATAGTTATAAGTCATTCTTAGAATCGTTGATAAAATGTCTCCATCCTTGCTTTTATTCAGTTAAAAGTATATTATGTTTATAATTGGATGCAAGAGATAATTACTAATCTTCAAAAAAGTTCAAGTGCTCTGTTGAGTCGTTCATGTTGTCATTATATGTTGTGACATGTGTACATTTTAAATGTGTTTTGCTTCTCGAGTCAGGGAAAGATTGTCAATTATACCTAATTGGCATTTGTAAATGCATGAAATGGGCCTTTGCAAGTTTTGGTAAATTTACAAAATTAACAAAAGTTGTTTTAGATTCGCAAATGTTCATTTTAGTTACAGTATGCTATTTGTGAGGAAATTGTAATACTGAATATTTACCATGCTCTAAAATATCCGTTATATGCATCTTTTGACGATTTGAAAACCTGAAAATTATAAAGCGCTGAAATTATTTGGAAAGTTCTGTTGTTGTCGTTATATTTTGTGAAACAACGATGATTGCTTATATAGTTAAATATTACATGCAATCTTAGCATGAGCAGGGATGTTCGAGTGGTCTAGGCGGGAGACTTTTTACTCCAGGACTAATTTGGTAAGTGGTTCGAGCCCAGTTGGGGGTTACTGTTTTAATTGTATTACATGTATTGTTTTTTAATGGAGATTTTAAGGTCTAATGTTTTAATTTATCAATATAAAGCATTTAATGACACGCTTCAATACATGCCAAAATCTGTGAAAAGACCCCTTTAAAACGTGTATTTGATTTTATTATCAGACTACCAACTGAGAAAATGCAATAAGTTTTTTAGCTATATTTTATTTTGATAAAGAATCACAAGGAATAAATCCCGGGAATAAACCTAAATTATGTCGATTGTTTTTTCAGTTCGACTATGTATAATAACAAAATAAATCACTCATGTATTTTTTGACTGCCATATTTAAATAACTGGTAATAAAATCAACTTAAACAGAAAACAAAAAGGTAAACTGTTTGAAAATGACCACAGTGGTGAATCTGTTTTCTTTTAAACGTTTGTAATTATTTTTTTGCATACAAAGGGACATTTCGATTATCCACCTATTTTTAACGTTCAACGGAATTTGAAGATATGCTATGCCATTTTGAAAATATAAGTGTACTGCATAGAACGAATTAATACGTTATGAACATGTTATGGTGTATAAGTATATAAATTCCTTCTCCAATTATTTAGATCACTCATCACGCACACAAAAGCTTAGTCATTCAGCTTTTGGAACCGATGCGAGGAAACATATTTCAGTCGAATTTCGTTGGTTCGAATGTTCATTTGGCTCAGTGTCTCCTCTAAGGACCCATTTGTTATTGCTACATACTCATATATTTTTGTCATTTGGCTCGAGTTCGCCAAAGACAAATTGTCAGATGTCTCGAAGTGTTTGCTCATTCCCGGTCACAATTTTCACACCTTCTTGTGGTTGTTCAAGTCGCATTAAGTCGTTAATTAATTAGTCGCGCCGGAATAGTGCCACATGATACCTGCTTTAACAGTTGTTACAAACTTGTCATCGAATTAATCGTGATAAGGTTGAGTACAATTTAGCCTAGACACTTCGAACACAAGTTTGTATTTTTGTAGGGACAGTATTCTCACAATTGTCTAAAACGTTAAGTAACGAGTAAATGTGTTTAAAGTAATTCATGAATAGCACAAACATCGAAATCGTTTCAGTTTTGAAAAATATCAGAGGAATTAACAGTGTTGCGTGTCTTTATGTGGTGTGTACATGTTTGTCAAATTTTATATAAATTGTGTTAAATTGCGGTTTATAAATGAATTAAAAGCACATGTGTATGTAATGCATACCTTTGCTCAGATTCGTGCATAGAGTTGTGTTTCGTGATAGCGAAAATGCGTTGATCTAATATAAATTAATATTACAAGTATTATACATGTAATTACGTGTTTTATGTGTAAGTGTTTTACAATATTTAAATACTACAAACCAAACGAAGATGTAAACATTAAAATAAAACAAAACTAACATGGTTGTAAATTTGTTTAGATAATACAAACCTTACATAGATGTATGGTTAGTGTCCATTAATATGAAGTTAGAATAACGGATAAGTATCTACTCTGACTACTGCCCCACTGAATATTCGACGTTGTTGTTGTCAAATGTAAGTAAACACACGATACACCGACGTTTAACCCATTTATGCCTAGCGTCTAGAAAAAAGGCCTTGGCAAACAGCGTAGACCCAGATGAGACGCCGCATGACGTGGCGTCTCATCAGGGTCTGTGCTGTTTGCTTAAATGAGTGTCTGTACGAAATATTCTTAATATAGAAATAATATACTAGACATCCCTAATTTTGGAAATAAATTGATCTAATTTAAAAGGATGGGAGAGTCCACTATGCATAAATGGGTTAATGGTCGGTCCCCGCGAATTCGAACAATCGGGAGTCGACCGAATATAATTTTCATACACAAATGTCAAAACACCTTTGGTCAAAATACTACTTTTTGGTAAATATTGTTTTTCATGCATGTTTCGTAAAATTGTATTTGATAACAAATTGATGTTTAATTTAGGTGGCAAAGTAATAAAACATCGTGTTATAATATTCATGAAACAAACGCGCAGCATATATGTTAAAATAAGTGCGGTATAATTGCGATCAAAAATGTTTGTATTAATAAACCCGTTTTCAACACGAGACCAATATATAGTACAAATATGGAAAATTCATGAATGTAAACCGCGTTTAAATGTGTATTTCTGTATTTGTTATATGTATTTAAATGCATTCAAAATGTAAATGGTTAATTCTTATTTACAAAACGAGTGACTTTGTAAGAGTAAGTTTTTTTTTTAATCAGTATTTATATCGGTGACCGCATTTATAATTCATATGCATAATTTGAGTATTTTGCTTCAAATCAAGACTGCACGTTATTTATGCATCTCGCATATTTAAGAAACTAACTCACATTTTTCATCAAATTTATTAAACGTGTTGCTAGTTTAATCCTAATCCATGTCTTTAACATTAATATAAAGATAAATTGTCCAATTAAGGTATAATGCAGCTTATCCGCACTGTACTATCAGCTTCATCATGGAAATGTAAAATACATCGACATAAATGTTCCCAAGTTGGAGAGGGATTTCACGCACAAGTCATGTGTCCCTTCACAACGGTCTGTGCAATATTACGATATTTAATGGTTTAACATGCACATTCATAGACAATGTAATTATATAATGCCTACACAAATTTAGCAATGTTTTAATGCAATTATCTTTATGCGAACAATAAAGTCTACAAAGAGCAACACTATTACATATATAGACATAGAATATAACTTGTATCTAAGTTAATATGTTACTGTAATGTTTACAAACTAAAAGAGAAGCTGAAATATTTCACGAACATTGGAGTGTCTTTTTTCCCAGTGATTTATGTATATGATTTTCCTATGGACACGCAGAGAAGTATGATATAAAGAGTATAATAGGTTAGTGACTTAGTGTTGATTATAGATCAGGTTTATCAAGCGAGGCTTAGAAAACAAAAAGCACGAGCAAGAAGTCGATTGTTTCGATATGTAAAGGTGGTTATGGTATATACATATTTGTTTTGTTAGTCGATAAACAATAATAAACATGATAATTATACGTTAATCGCGCATTCTGCATGTATGATTGGTATTCGCAAGTTGAAATAAATTATTAACAGATATTTCCATGGGAATATTTTTTAAGATTTGAGGTAATGAGTGTGCATTCACGGATTAATATCACTTTCCCACAAAGTTACCTTTGCGCTGAATAAAAGTGTGAACAATATGATTGTATGACTTGTATAAATACCAAACACGTACTATATTCAGTGTTTTGTAAATGCACATTTTTGAAACACAGTGCGGTGGACGAAGAGGCTTCAGGTTAATCTACTAACATATCGACTGCATTTGAATATACATTTTAATAACTATATTATCAAATTCAAATAATAAAATTTTAACAAGTCTTTTTAAAGGCTGATTTACACAATTCATAGTAATAATTTGTGATATATAATAAATAATATACATATGTTTGGAACAAAACTTGGATTTTAAAAAAGAAAGGAATAAATCTAAAAAACCAAGTAAAGTTAGTGACACTAGTTTTGCTGTAGTTTTGTTTAACTACTTCTACTACAACTACTACTACAACAACAACTACTACTAATACTACTTCTGCTACCTCTACTGCTACTGCACTACTACTTCAACTACAACAACAACAACAACAACAACAACAACAACTACTACTACTACTACTACTACTACTACTACTACTACTACTACTACTACTACAACTACTACTACTACTACTACTACTACTACTACTACTACTTCTACTACTAATACTACTTCTACTACTACTACTACTTCTACTACTACTACTACTACTACTACTACTACTACTACTACTACTACTACTACTACTACTACTACTACTACTACTGCTATTGCTATTGCTCTATTGCTATTGCTACTGCTACTGCTACGGCTACTACTACAGCTCCTTCTATTGCTACTGCTACTACTACTTCTACTACTACTACTGCTACTGCTACTGCTATTGCTACTGCTATTGCTACTGCTACTGCTACTTCTACTGCTACTTCTACTGCTACTGCTACTGCTCCTTCTACTGCTTCTGCTACTGCTATTGCTACTGCTACTGCTACTGCTATTGCCATTGCTTCTGCTACTGCTACTGCAACTGCTACTGCTACTGCTACTGCTATTACTACTACACTACTACTACTACTACTACTACTACTACTACTGCTGCTACTACTACTGATATTGCTACTGCTACTGCTACTGCTACCGCTACTTCTACTGCTTCTTAACTACTACTGCTGCTATACCTTCTTCTATTACAGGTATATATATATATATATATATATATATATATATATATATATATATATATATATATATATATATATATATATATATATATGTATATATATATTATAATATATATATTGTTCTATTTATAGGTTGCCTTACACAAATCGCCTTTATTATTGAAATTCCTTATGACATGCAAGAAAGATGCTTCCGAAATCACCGAGGGCAAGTACATGTATGTATGTTTATGTTGCTTCATATTAAAAATTAAATAAGTGCCCAATCTTGTATTAATGTTTTTTACGCTAATGACTTGTTGAGTTTAAAATTGGGATTGTCTATTTGTTATTTAAATACCAATATGTAAGGGTTTCGTCATTTGTATCTACAATGGCAATAATCTGGTTAACTTAATAAGAATAATTTTCACAGGCGACGCTTTCCGATGCGACCATTTGTGAAGAGAATGTACGCATTGGATTCTAATGGCATTGAAAGTGAACTATAATGCGGCATTTGTGATTGAGACACATTAAATATCGCTGTATAAACTGTTTAAATATCATCATCTCCAAATCTCGAGCAAGAAACAACAACAATAACAACAGTAACAACAACAACAACAACATGGAATCGGGAGACAGCAACACCACAGCAAATACGACTGACATTCGCAATACTTCTCTCCTAACAGAGAATCTCTATCTGGAAGAGCACAGCTCGTTCATTCTATGTGCATCTGTTCTTATTGGTCTGGTTTCACTGACATCATGTATACTGGCAGTAACGATCTTACTCAGAACTCGAAAGGTGCCAAAATCTACAAAGTACCTTGTTACGGCACTTCTCGTATTCGACTGTATCTTTGTGACATCATCAACGGTCCGAAAATTCATACAGCACCCTTTGCTGAACAGAAGCATCACCACTTTCAACATGTACTCTCTGCAACTTGCTTACACGACGGTTGGCATGATGTCCATTGAACGGTGTCTTTTATTCTACAGCCCAATGACTTACATGCGATTCTACTCAAACAAATTCATTATGACGGTCACGGCAAGTGTTTGGAGTGGAGAATTAGGTATATTCTTATTAGTCCGTTATGGAGTTTGCTATTTGCGCTTTAAATCCATATATGTGTTTACGCAAGCACAAGTATGTAACAATACAGTTTCTATTTACTACGGTATACTTGTAACCATTATACTTTTAAACGTCTATGGTTAGCTACTGGATAATATTCGTCACTGTTCGACAGAAAAACAGTCGTAAAGATGAGCGCGTTATGTCATTTAGATCAGTCATCAATCTTATAAGAGGATACAAAAACACTGTGCTAGTTCTTGTATTCTGGGTTCTTATTCTAGTGACTTCTCTTGCATACTTTATAATTATATTGTTAACGCATTATATGGGGCTTGGCCCCTACATAGTTCGGCTCTCTTTGGATGCGGTCTCGATCTTAAACTGCCTGTTGGACCCATTTCTGTACGTGCTGTGGTTCAAAGAATGCAACTCGAGTTGCTTAACATGTTCTCCTTTTTGGGCAAGTCAGTGAAGGAAAAAGCAAAATTGCTACAGTATGAAGTGTTCGACATTGTGCCTTATGAAACTAACGCATTGAACAGAAATAAAACACGTCATTTTGAAGGAACATGTGGAGTGGACATGAACGATACAGGCGGCCACAACAATCCTGCATTTATCGACGAGACAGCATTTTAGACTCATAAAAAAAATCGTGAGTTAAGCGCTGAGACGATACAAGTCCTGAAGTTAACATTGTATATTTGAGAGTCGCCCTGTCAAAACTGGATTGGGAGCATGTGTGTAACGTGTCGTCCCCGATGAGCCTGTGCACGCACCACGGGCTAAATTCATGGACGGCACATTTGTTTTTCGCCAACACGAAACAATGCAATACAAACAGAACGTTTCGTCCCTTATAAGCCTGTGCGGACTTCATCGGCAAACTGACATATAACCATAAATGGTCCAAATAATTATCTAAAAAACGGCGACATGCCTTGATCAGTGCATACGTTTTCATTAAAAACTCAGACATGTTTCCGTCTAGTTCCTGGTTTTTTCAATATTGAATCCATTTGTGCTGTTTATGCCTCATTTACTGGTATTGACATTGTAAAGGCATGTGTATAATTCAACAATTGACAATCATCTGGTCCTGATACATTTTTAAATGGATTTTTTTAATGTGGTGCCAAAGTATCTGTTTTGTTGGATATAAGTAATGTTTAAGATGCGTGGTATTTGTATTATATACTGCCTATTCATAAGACGGGTGACACATCTGCTTCAAGATATTATAATGGAAGGACATTATTAAGTATTTTTGGAAAGTTAAAAAAGCTTCTACATATATGATGTATATAGAGAAAAAGGTGGGTGCCATTACATTTCTAGAGACAAGAGCATATGGGCAGTGCTCTGTGCAAAAGGGGTATAATGCATGTGCGTAAAGATTCGTCCCAGATTAGCCTGTGCAGTATGCACAGGCTAATCAGGGACGACACTTTCCGCTTTTATGATATTTTTGTTTCAAGAAAGTCTCTTCTTAGCATAAATCAAGTTTAGGCGGAATGTGTGCGCACTACACAGGCTAATCTGGGACGACCCTTTACGCACATAAATTTAACCCCATTTTTCATAGAGCACGACTCAAATGATTTGCTTGTTATGACATTTGAACCGGATACAAGTTTGTTCTTATACGTCTGTTCAATAAAAATTTGAGACTTTGGCTTACACAAAGAAGACTAAGTATGTTTCAACATTTTACACGTATTGGATGAGATCAGAAATTCAGCATTGAAACGTCTTACATTGTCGGAATTGAATCATAAAAATAGAGCAAATAATCTATACATATAAAATAAAATGAAGGTTTTTTTTATTTACATTTATTAAACACTATCTTACTGCAAAAAACTTGAAATCTATTTCGATTTCCGTACGTTTACTAACTTTGTTAATATAAGAGCACATTCTCCAACATTCATTGCACGACGCGAGTTATTTTTCTTTCCGTACTAGAACATGTTCTTTTTTAGGCATATGCATATCTTTACTCCGTGAAGATTTCAGTCCTTAAGACTGCATGATCATTGTCAACTGGGGTCATGCGATTTGTGTATCGTGTCATTTCTTAAAAGTTAACCTAGCATTTTTTTAATATTGCAAGACATATACATTTCCAGAAAGGAAATTCATTTCTGCGTTGAATAAGACCGAGATCGTGAAAATCGCTGCCACAATTGATGAAGATATGGCTGTTCAAAGCGATGCACCCCGTTTTCGGGTGATTTTGAGTTGCATACCTTGTTATATATATATTTGATAGTATTTTTTTTTTATAAAATTTAATTTTTCGTTATAATATGATTATGTATCATTCAAAATGATGTTTTCACTAATTAATATCATAGCCACACGCTAACCACCTGTGCCGAGCACATATATACAAAAAATCCTACAGTATACTATTTATACTAGTAATCGAAGCGTCAATGATTAGGTACTGGAAGATATTCGTCAATGATTAGGTACTGGAAGATATTCGTCATTTTCGATAGGAAAACAATTGTATGGATGAACGAGAAATGTCCTGTTTACCAGTCGCCAATATTATAAAAGGGTGCGATAACTCTATTTTAAGTATTTGTTACTTGGCTTTTATACTTGTGACATCTTTGGAATATGCTATTATCATTATTATAAGTTTTAAAACGTAACATTGTCCTACACAGTATTGACTTTATCTGAACGCGGTCTCAACTTATAACTGCATTCTGAGCTCATTTAATCGTGTGCTGTGCTTAAAGAATGCAATATCGAAATGCTGAAAATCTTCCCCCTATTAGAGTAATAAATTGAGTCGTGTTCTGAGAAAACTGGGCTTAATGCATGTGCGTAAAGTGTCGTCCCAATTAGCATGTGCATTTTGCACAGGCTAATCAGGAACGATACTTTCCGCCTAAACTTGATTTTCGGTAAGGAGGGACTTCATTGAAACTAAAAATACCATAAAAGCGGAAAGTGTCGTCCCTGATTAGCGTGTGCGAACTGCACATGCTAATCTGGGACGAAGCTTTACGCACATGCATTAAGCCCAGTTTCTGAAAAGGCGACTCAATTATTGGAAAAAAAACAAAACGAACCTCTGGTGTATTTTTACATGTCGCTTACAAGAAGATACCCCATTGAATGTGAGTATTTTACAAAGTAATTACGGACAGTGAACACGAACGATAAACGCGGCGAATATAATCCTGCAAGTAACTAGGGTTTATAGTTATAAGTAACATACAGTTTAAAGTTGTAAGTACATAGAGTTTATAGTTGTAAGGAACATAGAGTTTATAATTGTAAGTAACATAGAGTTTATAGTTGTAAGTAACAGAGAGTTTATAGTTGTAAGTAACAGAGAGTTTATAGTTGTAAGTAACACAGAGTTTATAGTTGTAAGTAACATAGAGTTTATAGTTGTAAGTAACATAGAGTTTATAGTTGTAAGTAACATAGAGTTTATAGTTGTCAGTAACATAGAGTTATAGTTGTCAGTAACATAGAGTTTATAGTTGTAAGTAACATAGAGTTTTAGTTGTAAGTAACATAGAGTTTATAGTTGTAAGTAACATAGAGTTTATAGTTGTAAGTAACATAGAGTTTATAGTTGTAAGTAACATAGAGTTTATAGTTGTAAGTAACATAGAGTTTATAGTTGTAAGTAACATAGACTTTATAGTTGTAAGTAACATAGAGTTTACAGTTGTAAGTAACATAGGGTTTATAGTTGTAAGTAACATAGGGTTTATTGTTATAAGTCATTCTAAGAATCGTTGATAAAATGTCTCCAACCTTGCTTTTATTCAGTTTAAAAGTATATTATGTTATAATTTGATGCAAGAGATAATTACTTATCTTCAAAAAAAGTTTAAGTGCTCTGTTGAGTCGTTCATGTTGTCATTATATGTTGTGACATGTGTACATTTTAAATGTGTTTTGCTCCTCGAGTCAGGGAAAAATTGTCAATTATACCTAATTGGCATTTGTAAATGCATGAAAGGGGCCTTTGCAAGTTTTGGTAAATTTACAAAATTAACAAAAGTTGTTTCAGATTCGCAAATGTTCATTTTAGTTATGCTATTTGTGAGGAAATAGTAATTCTGAACATTTACCATGCTTTAAAATATCCATTATATGCATCTTTTGACGATTTTGAAAAACCTGAAAATTATAAAGCGCTGAAATTATTTGGAAAGTTCTGTTGTTGTCGTTTTATTTTGTGAAACTACGAGGATTGCTTATATAATTAAATAATACTTGCAATCTTAGCATGAGCAGGGATGTTCGAGGGTCTAGGCGGGAGACTTTTTACTCCAGGACTTCAGTGGTAAGTGGTTCGAGCCAGTTGAGGGTTACTTTTTAATTAAATTAATGTTTTTTAATGGAGATTTTAAGGTCTAATGTTTTAATTTATCAATATAAAGCATTTAATGACACGCTTCAATACATGCCAAAATCTGTGAAAAGACCCCTTTAAAATGTGTATTGATTTTATTATCAGACTACCAACTGAGAAAATGCAATAAGTATTTTAGCTATATTTTATTTTGATATAGAATCCCTCGGAATAAACCCGGGAATAAACCTAAATTATGTCGATTGTTTTTTTTTCAGTTCGACTATGTATAATAACAAAATAAAAACACTCATGTATTTTTGACTGCCATATTTAATTTACTGGTAATAATAAATCACTTAAACAGAAAACAAAAAGGTAAACTGTTTGAAAGAGACCACCAGTGGTGAATCTGTTTTCTTTAAACGTTGTAATTATTCTTTTGCATACAAAGGGACTTTCGATTATCCACCTACTTTTAACGTTCAACGGAATTTGAAGATATGCTATGCCGTTTTGAAATATAAGTGTACTGCACAGAACGAATTAATACGTTATGAACATGTTATGGTGTGTAATTATATAAATTCCTTTTCCAATTATTTAGAACACCCCATCACGCACACAAAAGCTTAGTCATTCAGCTTTTTGAACCGATGCGAGGACACTATTTCACGTCGAATTTCGTTGGTTCGAATGTTCATTTGGCTCAGTGTCTCCTCTAAGACCCATTTGTTATTGCTACATACTCATATATTTTTGTCATTTGGCTCGAGTTCGCCAAAGTCAAAGTCAGATGTCTCGAGTGTTTGCTCATTCCCGGTCACAATTTTCACCACCTTCTTGTGGTTGTTCAAGTCGCATTAAGTCGTTAATTAATTAGTCGCGCCGGATAGTGCCACATGATACCTGCTTTAACAGTTGTTACAAACTTGTCATCGAATTAATCGTGATAAGGTTGAGTACAATTTAGCCTAGACACTTCGAACACAAGTTTGTATTTTTGTAGGGACAGTATTCTCACAATTTTCTAAAACGTTAAGTAACGAGTAAATGTGTTTTAAGTAATTCATGAATAGCACAAACATCGAAATCGTTTCAGTTTTGAAAAATATCAGAGGAATTAACAGTGTTGCGTGTCTTTATGTGGTGTGTACATGTTTGTCAAATTTTATATAAATTGTGTTAAATTGCGGTTTATAAATGAATTAAAAGCACATGTGTATGTAATGCATACCTTTGCTCAGATTCGTGCATACAGTTGTTGTTTCGTGATAGCGAAAATGCGTTGATCTAATATAAATTAATATTACAAGTATTACACATGTAATTACGTGTTTTATGTGTAAGTGTTTTACAATATTTAAATAATACAAACCAAACGAAGATGTAACATTAAAATAAAACAAAACTAACATGGTTGTAAATTTGTTTAGATAATACAAACCTTACATAGATGTATGGTTAGTGTCCATTCATATGAAGTTAGAATAACGGATAAGTATCTACTCTGACTACTGCCCCACTGAATATTCGACGTTGTGTTGTCAAATGTAAGTAAACACACTATACACCGACGTTTAACCCATTTATGCCTAGCGTCTAGAAAAAAAGGCCTTGGCAAACAGCGTAGACCCAGATGAGACGCCGCATGACGTGGCGGCTCATCAGTCGTCTGTGTGTCTGTGCTTGGTTTGCTAAATAAGTGTCTGTACGAAATATTCTTAATATAGAAATAATATACTAGACATCCCTAATTTTGGAAATAAATTGATCTAATTTAAAAGGATGGGAGAGTCCACTATGCATAATGGGTTAATGGTCGGTCCACGCGAATTCGAACAATCGGGAGTGGACCGAATAAATTTTCATACACAAATGTCAAAACAACTTTGGTCAAAATACTATTTTGGTAAAATTGTTCTTCATGCATGTTTCGTTAAAATTGTATTTGATAACAAAATGATGTTTAATTTAGGTGGCAAAGTAATAAAACATC
>NC_068356.1:155488897-155514119 GCF_020536995.1 Dreissena polymorpha | reverse complement strand
TTATGTATAACATTCTTTCATATTGCAAAATAAGAAAATACGTCGCTTAATCTGTTGATTCGAAAGCAATATCAGTCACAACACAGATCAAACAGTGCACCTGAACAACAAACAATTACATGCATGCATGTATGTGTAAGGTGAATTAATATACTTTTCACACTGAAAACATGTACGCTGACTTTTTTCGCACGATATCCCCGATCGTCGACTTTCTACCCCATATTTCTCTGACGTATCTCGAGTGGAGGTTTGGCAACATCTCTGACTCTTTTATCTGTTTGATTTTGTCTTCTAGAGACAATTGCACATGCCATCGCTTAGTTCGGACTTTTTAGACTTAAGTGTATTTAATAAAAATTTGAAAATCTAAATGTATATTTAAATGCAACTGCTCAACAACTCTGCAAATCACCATTTTCTATGACACTCAATTAGCAATGTAATAAACAACACAATATTAACTAGCATAAGATTTTTAAAATTTAGCACGGCTTCCTACATCAAAACAAAACATACTAAATAAACTCTATTTTGTTATCAGTGATCTATAATCAGTATTATCACATCTATTGCGAGCGATATGTACATCACAGGACAAGTATCTTAAAATTGTTTTAGCGATTTTTACAGTTTGCAAATTTTTCGACCACCTTTATTAATTTCACGCGTTTTTAATCCGCTTTTCACAACTTTTTGACACTGGTCTTAGAATAACCAGCCCTGAGCGGTTTAGATAGGTACAATTACAATTATGAAATTACCCAATTTTGATCCAAAGAATGACCGGTATTTCGGAATTGATGGGATTCCGGTCTTGAGGAGATATTATACGCATTGGTTTTATAGGGAAAAAATGGGACTGGACAATTTGTCCTGTTTAGAGAGGATTTCCGGTATAGAGAGGATCCAGTTTAGAGGGTTTCTACTGTACAGTAATTTTTCACATAAAGTACAATGGTCGAGTGGTTAAGGCGTTAGACTTAAGTTCCAATAGACGAATGTCCTCATGGGTTCAAACCCCCATCCGTACTCATTAATTAAAGCTGAGGCTATTAGTGAGATAAAGCCAAAACAAATTAGAAGATAGGTCGTATGACCATGCTTTATATTCAAAACTTTGAAACATTTTTATTGCTTTGCCTTGCGTCCTCACTCAATCAGATTGTTTTGCGAAGCCAGTTTTGGACTTCCAAAGTCATTTTATTGTTGACAAATGCATGCGGTTTTTAATCACGATTTTATAACAAAAGCATCTGCTGCAAGGTTATTATAGTATCTGTAAGTAATTTAACGATTTTCTGAAGTTGATGTTATCAAAAAAGATACAAAATAGATTCGGACAGTTATTTGTACGAATGATATTATTTAAAAAAAATACATTTAATATTAAAGTTATTCAGAGTGTTGATGACCCCATTTTACTCAAGCATTTACATAGTGTCGTAACTTCGCTTCGGAATGGAGGTGAAGCTGTCTCGGCTTAATCTTCACTGACGAAATGCCAGTTGGCACATATTCAAAAACATTACGACGCCACCATGCGGCACATTTATGCATAAAACTATATGTCATCCTCGTAAGTTTCATAAATTAAACACTATTTGAATATGGATATGGTTAAATAAGATATCCGCATTGGACCAATCACTTCATTATGTATGATGGGGTATGAAATTAATGTGAACAATGATCATCATATCAAGTTTCAACTTGGTGCATTGTCTTCTGTACACATTAATTCCATAATTGTAACTTCAGGCCAGACCTAAACCAGAACATGCGCTCAATCAAATAATTACCATATTACATACAATCATATCCCAAATGTGTTTGCAAACTTTATCAAAATATCAATTAGACTAAATGAACACATCTGAATTATCAAAAAATAATATTTAGAGGATAGAATATATATATATATATATTATATATATATATATATATATATATATATCTATCTATATATATCATATATATAGATAGATATAGAGAGAGAGAGATAGATAGAGAGACGAGAGAGGAGGAGAGAGAGAGAGAGAGAGAGAGAGAGAGAGAGAGAGGAGAGAGAGAGAGAGAGAGAGAGAGAAAGAGAGAGAGAGAGAGGGAGAGAGAGAGAGAGAGATTCATTCCTGCCTGATGGTTTTATGATATTACTTCAAAACCAACGATCTTGCCAAGATTGTTCAATTTTATTTCTGTAAAGCGAGATAAGAAAAATATTATTATATACTATATATTCAAATAATATACATGTGAATCTACATGCACAGTTTATAATAGCATGTAATAATAGCATTTGGAATTAAATACTTCACAGTTATTTTCAAAAACTTGTATCGGCCACCGGAAAAAACTTTGCGAAACCGAAATTTCGCAAACTCAAGTGCCCTTTTTCTTCAAGATTAGCTTCTTTTTGATAAAGCATGCGATAAAAGTCTTATTTTTGATTTATCATTGCTTATTTTTGCTGACAAAATGAGGTTTGTTTCAATATGAAATCCATTAGCAAAGTTGCATTATCCCATGGGATTTTTGCATTAGCCCATGGGATTTTTTCTTTTGCCCATGGGATTTTTTCTTTTACCCATGGGATTTTTCTTTTACCCATGGGATTTTTTTTCCAATTGGATTTTTTTCTCCCATAAAATGCAGGACGGGATAAAATCCCATGGGCTTGTTGGCTTTTTTAAAAACGGGTTATCTTCGCGTATTTAAACTATTTTAAAGTGATTGTAAGATTTTATAATCATTTTATGCGGACAAAAACTTAAGATTTGAGTAATAAAAAATCCTATTTATAAATGAGTTAAAAAAACAACATGGGATTGTTTTATTATTTTGAGAGATTTATTCGTGTAACTTCCAGAAACACAAGATCTCATTTTAACTTCTGTTAATTTACTATTACAACAAATCCGTAAGGTCCTCAGGCAAAACTTAAATGCATAACGCTATATTCGACATCATGGGGTTAAATACTGATATTAGCAAAAACGAAGATTAGCACATTAAAAAATGTCTTAGTCGCAATACGTATCAATAATTTGTTTCATAATGACAAACACATATAAGTAGTTGACAGTGGTTGCGAATCAAATTTTAATACACTGCAGCTATGACATATGCCTGAAAAGCTATGCCTGAACAAACCCTTAAAGCATATAATCGCCTACGTCACTTATTTAATAATGAATACATGGTCATTATGGAAAAATAACACGTATTTAATTCCATCATTGAAACTATTATTCTATTTAAATCAGCAATATAAGGAGTAAACGACTTAAAAAAATGTTGCATAACATTCCTCCTTTCTTAAAATTGTAATTGTTTTTTTTAACGGTAAACCCATAAAGTTGCCGTTTATGGACACATGTGTAGATATCCTTTATTGATTTTATGTAAAAAAACACCCCAAAATTACTTAAAATGTATGAATAATCAATTGCGTATAGTACGTTAATTATCAAAACATCATTATCATTATCATGATCCTCATCACAATTATTATTATTAGCATAACTATCAACCATCATCACGAACACCTCAATCACACTGACACATGTTTTGTCCGTCATATTCCATCCATCAAACTGATACTTTTAATCATCACTATCGTCATCAGAAACAATGTCATCCATCATATAAAAACTTCAAATACGATCACTCTCCGCCGCTGCCACATTTGACGCCGCCATCACTAGAATCATCGCTACCACCGCTTCCCCTATCACCATCACAATAACCACACCTAAAACTATCTTTACCGCTACATAATATCCCTCGCTACATATACCGTCACCACCACCACAGCCGCTGCAACTACCACAATCACTGCTACAACCTTAATCGCCATGCTCAACTGATAGTAGTCACGTAACAAACCAAGTTGTATTACCAGTTGTGACGTCATATAGTTGAGATAACCTCGTTCTCAATTTGTACACTCCCCAGTTATGACGCCATTTAGATATGGAAGAAAAATTGGAACAGTTTATGGGTTAAGTGTCCGAGAAACTGGAAAAATTCGAACGGAAACTGAATAACGGTATAGCTAAGGTGCATAGTTCACCAGTGGATGAGAATCCATACGGATTATCAGTGGATCCTAGCAATTTTGCTCCCACGAGAGACAGCCACGTGCGTGTGGCCCCCGAGACCGGTTTTTCTACCGCAACCGGGACATTGCCGACGGACATCCAGGGGGAATTTTCAGCGTTGAAGGACTCTCTTTCGCGAGTGAGGCTTCCGGCTGAGCTCAAACTTAACGAATCCAGTCAAGGGGTCCGGAGATCAGACCAGCCGGTCTTGAACATTATTACAAAGTGCAGTCGGTATAGTGAGACTTCAGCGAAGTTGTTGGCCACGCTCGAGCCAGGTCAACCTTTGACACAAGACACATTGGATAAGTTGTTCCTGATTTTCCACGCTCAGTGCAAATACTTGCAGGACGAATACGCGGCTAAGCTTGTCAACAGCCAGTTTGACAATTCAACCTCTATATTGTTTCGAGCTCTTCAAAAAACACATCAGGCTTAAACGCGGAATCATAGGAGACTTTGCGTTTCAACTAACTATCAGTTCGCTTGTAGTTTCATATAAAGAGTTGATGATTTTGTTACACACCTTTTTTATATACTATCTCACTATTCATTAAGACGCAGTGTTATCACTCATTATAGATGAGATGAATAGACTCTCTGTACTTGTTTTAAGGAATTTATTGCAGTAACCTATTTTGTTATTTAAAAGGGACATTAAAGATAGTAAGTTAACTGTTACATTATTTCAGCTTTAAATTAATCATAGTAGCACACTAAGTTGTTAATGAACTCATTAATTGTTATTATAATTCAAAAGCACATTTTAAAACGGATCTGTATCCAGAAGGCAGTCAATTTTGTGTAAAAACTCACTTGGTATGAATTGAATCAAAATATCATTATGCGGTGTCTTAACATGCGTTTAAATCTAGCGAAATTTTTTCAGCACCTTTCTACCGGAACAAATGCTATCTTACCCCAGTCATTTTACAAATAATTTCAAAATACCACGATACACACGTCAATTGACTCACAAATAAATTGGTCAGTTTCACCACACTAAAAACCAGTCTTTATTGAAGACAGTGCGTCAACAAAGTCCGAGTTTCATCAACGTAGCTTAAGTACCTTTCCGTTTGACTTATCGCAAGATCCTGGGTCCGCACTCACCATTTTTTAAAGTGTCTGCATTAAAAAAGATAATGATGATAAAACTATGCAAATCCTCAATTCGTAGAATTTAAGTATGATTTCATGAAAAGTGTATATTTTATTTTATATTAAAAACTACTAGTACTACTACTACTACGACTACTACTACTACTACTACTACTACTACTACTACTACTACTATACTAACTACTACTACTACTACTACTTCTACTACTACTACTACTACTACTACTACTAAAGATGGTATACATATGGTTTACCAATGATTACTCCGATGATTACGAAATGATAAAATAAAGATAACGACAGGGGACTACTACTACTTCTACTACGACTACGACTACTACGACGACGACTAGACGACGACGACGACTACTACGAGGCTACTACTACTAAGACGACGACTACGACGAATACTACGACGACGGACGACTACTACTACGACTACGACGACGACGACGACGACGACGACGACGACGACTAAGAGACTACTCCGACGATGAGACGAATACTTCGACTACTACGAGACTACGACGACGACTACGACTACGAGACTACGACTACAATGACGACTACTACGACTACTACGACGCGAACTACTACGACGACTACTACTACTATACGACGACGAACTACTACTACTTATAAACTACCAATTAACACGACAACTACCCCTACGACTAACTACTACTGTATTACTACTACTACTATTAGGACGATTACTACGACTACGAGACTTCGACTTCTACTACTACGACAAACCACGACTACTCTACGACGACTACTACTACAACTACTACTACTACTACGATATTATAGCGACTACTACTACAACGACTACGACAACTACGACAACTACTTCGACTACTCTCCTCCTAGACGAGAAATACGACAACGACTACTACTACTACTACGATTTCAGCGACTGCTAGACGACACGACGACGACGACTACTACGACGATACGCGCCACGACGAAAAGAGGACAGACGACGACGAGACGACGGTCGAGACGGCGACTGACGACGACAACGAGACGACGACGACGACAACAACTACTACGAGACGACGAAGACGACGAGACTACGACTGGACTATACAACTACGACTACGACGAAACGACGACTACCGACTACGACTACTACTACTACGACGACGGTGCTGGACGACTACGACGACGACGACGGCGAGACGACGACGACACGGCGACGAGACGAGGCGCGCGACGACGACTAAGTACGACGACGACGACGACGACGACGACGACGACGAGACGACACGACGAGGACGACGACGACGACGACGACGAAGCGGACGACGAGCACGACGGACGACGACGACGACGACGACGACGACGACGACGACGACGACGACGACGACGACGACGCCGGGGACAACGACGACGGACGACGACGGCGACGAGGACGAGACGACGACGAAGACGACGACGAGGACGACGACGAGACGACGACGAAGACGACTACGACGACGGGGCGACGACGACGGCAGCGACACGGCTGCGACGAAGACGACGACGACGACGACGCCGGCGACAACGACGACGAACGACGGGACGAGGACGACGAGACGACGACGACGACGACGACGACGACGACGACGAGACGACGAGACGAGACGACGACGAGACGACGACGACGACGACGGCGGCGACGGACGACGGCAGCGAACGACGACGGCGACGAAGACGACGACGACGACGACGAGACGACGACGAGACGACGACGACGACGCACGACGACGACGACGACGAGACGACGACGACGACGCGACGACTGACGGACGACGACGACCAGAGCGACGACGAAGACGAGACGACGACGACGACGACGCGACGACGACGAGACGGCGACGACGACGAAAAGACGACGACGACGACGAAACGACGGCGACTGACACTACGGCGACCACGGCGGCGACGACAAAGACTATGGCGACCACGACAACTACGACGACGAGACGAAACGACGACTTCGTTTACTACTACTATTAGTATTATACTACTACTACTACTACTACTACTAGGTTTTTTACTACTACGACTACTACTACTACTAATACTACTACTACTACTACTACGACTACTATACTACGACTACTGCTGCTACTACTACTACGACTACTACTACTAACTACTACTACTACTAGACTACTACGATTATACTTCTACTACTACAAGACTACTATACTACTACTCTACTACTACTACTACTATTACTACTACTACTACTACCACTACTACTACTACTACTACTACTGCTATTACTAGTACTACTACTACTACTACTATTACTACTTTTACTACTACTACTACTTCTACTACTACTACTACTACTACTTCTACTACTTATTCAATGAAATAAGCGTCCAGTATGAAACATTTCATACAAAGGAAAGTAAGCACACGACTCTTTCCAGTCATGGTATTCTTAAAATAAAATCTTACAAGAATAACGTTATCCATTTTTATATTTTATAATGAAATAGAATTTAATCCTTTCACGGTCCTGCAGTTAGCCGTCTTCTCTTTTCTACAGCTGACTCCATCCACAGCGCTCACAAACGTTATCGTTTGTTTAATAATGTTATTGTTATAAAGTTCAAAAGAACGGGTTTTTGACATAAGAACTCTTATGAACGTCTTAGAAAATCCGAGCGTTTCATAAAAATATTTTAACAACTTACTACGACTCCATATGTTCCAACGTAAAAGTTACGCATTGGCAAGGGCTGTCGTTGCGTTCGCAAATATGGCAGCCTAAACATGTCTTCACAAATAATACACATAATAAAAACGGATTTCATTAATGAATATACAATCATTGCTTTTCTATTGAAGATCAAACTGTCTGTTCATTTGCGTACATTTATATTTATTACGTACATTATGAAGCGCACAGTTGTTGCCCTTGTCTGTTAAATCGCGACGAGAAAACAACGTCAAATCTTAAAAGAAGGCTAGGGTATTTTTCATTTTAAAATTAACCCGGGCAATGCTTTATGGTATTGAATATACATTGTGTTAATACAGACGAGCGGATTATTTTTGTAGCAAATCTTATATGCCATTTCAATAAGATATATGTCAAAATGGATTTTATGGAGAAAACGTGGATGCAGTGTATAGCAAGTGGGTAACCAAACAGCTGTACGTAATCAGTTGCTTTTTTCATATATTCTTATTGCCCGTTCTAAGTTTACCAGTGTACTTCATTTACGCGTACACATATATGCTAGACTATAAGAGCTTTTCTTCTAATCAAGACATGAACATGTTGACTTTATATAGAGGACATATGTTTGCTTTCGAGGTAATACATTGCAATATTTGCATTTTATGCTTACATTGAATTCTTATTGTTATCATTGTCATACTAGTTGTTTTTGAAGGAGTTTTATATCAGAACTTTTTTTTCAATGTTGCAAAGCAACTACTGGGTACAACAGTCTACTGTCCATCGTCATGTTGGATTTCTATGCAAATTTTCCGTAGATTTCAATGTAATGTGTTCGGGCAGGTAGTTGTCCTACCAATATGCGTTATGACAAGGGGAACGTCCTGACCCTTGTACAAACAAGGTATACATTTACCTGTACAGTGCGTTGCAAGTTAAAACAACATAAAAACACAGCATTTCAATTTAAAAAGTGTATCAATTAATACACAAGGGCGTTTTTGAAAACAGTTTGAAGGGTTTGAAGTATTCTGCTTAAATAGAATCACTTTTGAATCTGTGCGACGTTAGAGTGTTCTATACAGCATTTTTTATTTAATAAGGTCTGTGTGTTTTTTTTTCGATAAATCACAAATGTAATATAAAGGTAATTGGATTGGAAAGTCGGCATCGACAACATAATGGCTTAAAATTTAACGCTGTGACCATGATAGGATCAACACTACTATGGAGTTAAACGTAAAGTTTGTACGAAGTTGTCCAGCTCCGATGCATGGTGGGATTAATCCTACCATCGTGACATTGTCTTATCGTTACATTTGCTCAATACGACTGCAGAAGATACGACGTCATTTGAACAAAAGGGGAATTTTACTTTAAAAAAGGAATGTTTTCAAATTTAAAACACAAATACAAAGAAGGGACTAGCTAGTTTGTTTTGTTCGCAGTTTTGCTTCTTGTGTTTTAGTGTCGTCTGCGTTTCAAAGACGGTGGTCACTTCCTAATTTGGTAACCGACCAATAAATAATTGCCAAATACATATTGTAATGGAATTGTGTTTAAAAGTGAGAGTTATTTCTTTATTGCTTGGTAGGTCTATGCAATGTCTCAAAATACCATTATATTAACGCGAATGTTTCCAGACCGACGTTTGATATTGTACATAACAATGTATATTACATTTACCCTATTTGTAGTCACTTCATGAAGTTAACTTTTGTATTGCTTTATCATGACATATATAATAAATCCTAAATTTCACTTTTTCTTGTTGGATTTGTGATTCCGTTAATTTAAGTCTCACATTTTCCTGCAGACGTTTGCCTTTTTTATGAGTCACGTTAATGAAGTAAACTCGTTTGCTTTGTACCGTTTTATTTTTTAAAATTGTATTTTATCATGGAATTTATTTTCGTCATTTTGGATTTTTTTATTAAAATAACTCTAGTCACAGATTTTTTTCAAACTTTTGCAAGTTTGATCCTTTAAGGGAATGTTTTAACTATTTCCGTCTACACGCAAGGGTTGGTGTCCTCTTTTGAAAGCAGTTCGACCAGCTGTGCACTCAAACGTCTGCAATATTTGATTTTTGAGAATGGGCTCTTCCTCAAATAAAGTGTGCGGTGTTTTGCTGCCAAATTTTAAACAACTATAACTGATAAGTTGATAACGGTCAGTAAATGGTGTTATATCGCTTTGAATTGGCATCAAAATGTTTTGAAACATCACACACAGACTTAGAAGAAGGTATGAACATATCAGATTAAGTTCTGAAGGGTGAATCCTCTGGATGGAATAAAATTCTTATAGATGCATGGCATACATTTTAACTAGACTGATTGTAGTATGGAAGTTTATTATTTCTCTCTTAATTGTTACGTTATCGGGCTGATTGAATAGGCATAAAACAAAGTTAAACAAAAGGCCCGGGAACGAGCATACCTTTTGTATATAAATTTCTCATTTCAAAGGAGACAATAATCGAATCATTGTTTACCGGGTAATACACAACTTCAAGTCTTATCATTAATGCATATGAAACCACTGTATTATAATTGAAAAAATACACCCGTGTTGTGTCATGGATTGATAAATAACAGAAAATTGAATATCTTCAATGATAATTTACACAATTTTCACGTTGGTAAATTTATATTCCTTCGCTATGGCTTCTTAAGTAATACTTATTGTACAAATACATAAGACAGTCCTATAAAAGTGATATATATATATTTGATGCATATATATATATATATATATATATATATATATATATATATGTTTGATGCATATATATATGTATGTCTGCAAGTGTAGAAAGTATATATATATATATATATATATATATATATATATTTTTATATATATATATATATATATATATATATATATATATAAAGTCGTGCTTGCTCAATACAATGCACTTTTTTTGCAAAGAAGTAAAACTCGAATTTTACGTATTTAACGAATGTAAGATAATGTTTGGACCCAGCAGAGTAACCATTTTAATTACCGGTATAAATGATATATATTTATGTCAGACACATAGACACCTACCTCAATAAATCAAAATACAAAGTATTATAATGTGTGTTGCGTTACGGAAAAGTGTTCTCCAGTGTAATTTAACGGACAATGAAACATGAAAAATGGTCAGGAAATTTGATAAACATTTACGAAAATATAATTTTGTCAAAGCGAACAACTTTTCTTAACGGTACGTAAAAGACCGTAATAAATACACGTAGAGAATATCAACAAAGTTAACGTGCTATTTCAGACAATTTATTTCGGTAATGATTTTTTTAATTACAATTTTAAAGTATAAATCAAAATAACGTGAGCTAAATAAATTAATATTAGTAAGCTTTTGAAATTTTCAATGTGTAATTAGCCATCAAGCAGGGACTAAAGGAATTCTTTATTAATGCTGACTGTGAAGTTAAAGATAATCATGCAATAAGAACATGTTTTGTGTAATTGTAATCATCATTTTTTGCATACGAAAACATCTCATTTATAACGAATTTATTCAAAGATTTGCCATATTTTGAAAAATAGTACATTTCCATGGTAAAATATTTCCACGATGAACAGACATTTACGAAGCAGTAAAGATAATGTTACAAATCTCGCTTTTTGAACACCAGTAAATAATGTAAAAATATAATTTATATGTATTTATAATTTAAATAGCCAGTGTTTCTCTCCTGGTGAAGCCCATGTAGCTTGAATATTTTTATATTGAATGTTAGGAATCAGTTAAATATTTAAGACGTATACACCATGTAAGCTCAATTGAGTGAACACAAAATCATATGCATTTGAATCGAGTTTGAGTAAAGTGCGACGCCTAAAGGTAGTATACATACATATATTATACATAGGTGTCGCACCTGACTAAACATATATATTTTGATATAGTGTGTTATGATAAACATATTGTCGAATGTAATCAACTAGTTGATTCAGTTCGTTTATAAATGTGAACTGATAGCGCATATAAGAGAATCAGTTTAGAAGTACACGAATAGATGATGATAAGATTACAAACCTTGTAAATTTGTGGTGTATAATGTGACTGGTGATGTCTATGGAAATATTCGTTAAGTTAGACCCCCGTGCCATTATACAAATCATTATTCATTAACTTTATAATATTAGACGAGAATGTGTTCGATTTGTTTGCCCCAAACAAGTTGAGCCTCGCCAATAAAGCTCGAAACTCACCTTATACGAGAAAAAGGCGGCCAATATGGAAAAACACGGCCAATATGGAAAAGGTCGGCCAATATGAGATTCAGCCAATCAGAAACCAGGAAAAAGTCGGCCTTATGTGAGAATCTATTTTGACAATTTTGGACACCATTTCGAAGTTGTATGCTTTGTTTTGGTGCACAAATTTAAATATTTAAAAATTAATATTATTGCAGTTTACTTAAGGCACTCAGCGGCTAATATATTCAGCTCCCTTTTTCGACAATAACAATTATGTAGTATAACCACAACAGTAAGGTTCAATAGTTGAGCATATGTACATAAATAACAACTTTGAATATTTTCCAGCTACAATGAGCGCCGAAAGCAACACGAATTCGAAATCATCGAGGATTTACACATTAAAAATGCAATTCCTAATGGCAATAAGTAAATTTTCAACCTTTATGTCTTTCTGAGTTGAGTTGTATTAAAACAACGGTAGTGGATCCAGTGTGCCTGGAATGTTATTAAGGTAAATTTTGCATAATTTTGCGACCTGTCAAAGTGTGTCCCTGCATCATGTAATGTCTTTAAAGCATCTTTCGTCATAAACTAAGTTAAAATGCTATTGTTCCTATGCTTTATAAGTAATATCGCCTTCATATAACATTATTAATAGAATAATAATTATTCTTCTGCAATTAAATGCATGGAACATATTGTATGTTTCCTCTTGCAACAATATTCAATTTTCGTTTTAAATTAACAAGATATCTCTTAAATGGTACTTTGGTGTATAAAACATTTTCAAAGCACTTTGCATGGGAATATAATCAGCGAAATAGTTGTATAGAACAGAAATTTTGGTATTTTTCAGAAACCTGAAATGCCTCAGGCCAATACGGCTGTCTTCAGCTCAATAACAAAGCCAATTTGAACTCAACTAATTAATAACATTATATAACAAATAAGATCATAGCGTATGTTTTGTGCCACATGAGCATATTAAACTAACTGTAAGCGTAATTCACTTAGGGTATTAGGTTGCAAACGAATACATTATCTTAATGTACAGGTATAAAACATAACTGCTTAATTGATTTTTGGATTCTATTTTCAACAAGCTGGAATACTAACACAATACGATAGACTTTTTGTTCGGAATATAAACAAAATATTATTAAAGAATATGTCATTCATACACTATAATAGATACTTGAGATCACTATGCACCTGGTATTATAATAAAATAATTAAATCAATTGAAAAAAGTACAGTTATAAAAATGAAAACAGGAGAACAAGAAAAAGTCGGACTTAAATATTGATGAAAAAGAACTGCATACTCAACACATGATGACTGGCATCATACATTATTGGTGTTTGTTTCAATATAAAGACATAAAAACGTTTGCTTTCCTTCAATATCAAATATAACTATCAATATTTTGGAATACTACCAATGTAAGCCTAAACATACTATTGTGGTGTTTGACAGGCCACTTTCATACGCACATATATCACTTCACATTTAACATCTCAGACATCATTTCAATAATTACAAATAGGGAAAATTGTTTATTTCTGATTATAAGAATTTATTATCATAAAAAGCAATTTCATTATAAACAGGATCTTACAATAACTTCATACATAATTTAGTATATTAGATATATATTAGATATAACAGTATTAGGAGCCGAGAAAGCAATTTTATTATCGGTCTTCGTGAAAGCTATTCATGTCAGATACGTTAACACCTACCTTTATGAATCAAAACACAAAGTATAATAATCTGTGTTCCATGACAGAAAATGTTTTTTAGTGAAATTTAAGGGACAATTAAACATCACGCATGGCCAAGAAATTTGATAAACATTTACGTAAATATTCTTTTGTCAAAGTAAACATTTTTTTCTTAACATTAAATGAAAACAAGAACACATTCACGTACAAAATATAAACAAAGTTGACAATTTAAAAGTCGTATTTCAGACCATTTATTTCAAAAATGATGTTTCAAAATGACAATATTTTAGTCTCAATTAAAATAAGGTGAGCTAAATAAATTAATACTGGTAAGCGTTAGAAATTAACAATGTGTGTTAAGCCATCAAACAATAAATTTAACATTAACAATGCGAGTAGATGTATATCTTAACGAGTTAATAACAGTTAATATTAAAACAAACTAGTTTTTCTATTAAAGCTATTGCGTGTGCTTTAAGTGATAACTGAAATCGAATCTGGATTAAAAAAAATACACTCTGAAAGTTATTATTAAACGTTTGCTGCGTTAGTAGAAACTAAATCATGTTTAGATTGTAAGTTTGATTGTGTTTTCTTTGGTCAAATGCAATGCAATAAGATTAGCAACAACTAACACACACAATTTGCAAATCAAAACTAAGCATATATGCAGCTATGAAAAAAATACAAGCCCAACGAGTATTTCTCGACCATGCAAATTGTAACTTATAAAAAAAATGTTCAGAGGTAATTCCTGGAAACATTGCATAGGTACGTATAGTAAATTATGGGCACAGATAAGACGCAATTAAATCGACGTTTGCAATGAAAAAAAATTTTTTTTTATTAATTGCAACGGGTTTCTCTTGTCTACCTCATAAACGCAGGAAACAAGAACAGTTTTGGCTAAAGGCGCCATTAAAGACGCTCAAGCACAAGCACAAATGCCTTAACATGACGATTTAATGTTGCAAATCATGACATTACACGAAGCATACAAGACAAGACAAGCTAAACATTTGTAAGCCATTCATTACCGACGTTTTTTTTTCAAGAGTTGATATAATACTGTAAATTCAAAATACAACGAGAAAATTATCAGCTATTTATTAACAGCGGGTGATTTGCCACTTGAGTTCCAAATGTGCAATATCATCGATATAATCGACAAATTAATCAAAACTTAACACCAATAAGCTCAAATTAAGCATTGGATCGTCAAGAAACTAAAACTGGGCTTCAACATATTCTTTAATGGTGTATTGAAATTATTCTAGAAATATCGAAGGTTCCTTCGTTTTACTTGAATTGCACAAGTGTGTACTAAATCGCACAAATGTTTTAAGATCTGATTCCAGCGACGTACAAATATGTTCTGTTAATCTTTCTTCTTATTTCTCGCTGTTCCGTTGCTTTCGGTCACGAGCGATGTTGCTTGCATACGAAATTGACTGAGATTTTCCTCTATATTAGCACGCCCTCTAAAGAAATGCAATGATTCGATCCTCTCAACCCAACCGTTATTCTTATCCATCTTCTCATTTTCAATAAGCAGATCTATGTGCTCTTTCATTGTTAAAGGATGAGGGCGTAGTGCTATTTCGTTAAGACGAGCTTTAGATGCATAAAAGGCTTCAATCATTTCATCGACAGTTTCTACTACTTTATTCAAATCTGCTTTTAACTCGTCTATCAATTTTTCTTGAATCAGCAATGTATGTGATGTCTCTTTATTGGCAGCAATGCTCGATGTGTTTTCTTTAAAACTTTTGATCTGTGCGTTCAATGAATTGATCTTCATGAGACCAACGTCAAGCCGAGGCTGAAGATTTTTTACAATAGCTTCCAATTCATGGCGTTCTTTTAAAACATCGCTGGTCAACTTCAAACTTGTTGAAGGTAGTGTTTCTAAATGTTTAAAAAAAATCCGAAAACTTTGTAAACTCATGTCCCAGAAGATCGGCGACAAGCTGGGTGAATCTGATTTTGTATTTTTTGCAAACAGAGCAGAATTGTTGAAGGAGAACAATTTACCAAATGGTAAATAAGACATTTGCAAAGCATTTTTAACCGGGGGATCAAGACCATCTGCAAACGTAATCATCGAACATATATTGGCTTCTATGTCCTTTCCAAGCATCGACATTATCCATTGGAATATATTGCTCTGCCTCGGAGTCAACCTAACATCTTGTGCTTTAACACAGAAACATACAGAGTCAATAATCGAAACTCCCTTTGGTGGATCCACGGTGAACAGTTCTCGGATTTGTTCAACAATTTCTTCATCCCGTTGAGGCCCACGTATATCTCCAAATCCTGGCGTATCAATTATGTTAATAGTGTAAGAAATTCTTCCACCATCTTGCGGGTGTATCGTGTAACATGTTATCCATTCCGTTTGCGAAACTGCCTGTTTAAAGAACACTTAACATCCTTTATTACATGCAATTTAAAACGCGCATTATCATTACGTTAATTCGTATAATTACTTCATTTATATTACCCATACCATGTGTGAAGACCCGCTAACCGGATATTAAATTGTTAAGATATTCGTTTATAAATCAATAAATAAATAAATATAGTAAGCGTACCTGATAAACAAATTTATGCCTTTTTTATCTTCTAGGTTGGCAATAGAAAATCTAAACTCATCATTCCAATTAACACCAAGTATGAAATTAGCCATTCCATCTAAAAGGGTGCTTTTTCCAGTTTCTGTCTCACCAATTAGTAAAATTGTCTTCTCCTCCCAATATCCTTTCCTTGGAGACCCTGCAAAATAAAAGTTAATCGTCAAAAAATGTCAATACGCATTACTCAACACATCAATACAAATCAATGTTTATGTTTAACCATACCAATTTCAAATTTCCTTGTTTTCCCGATTTTATTTCTTGCTCCTTCGACTTCTATCATAGGTAATGCATACTGGATAGGTAATACATCTGGAGCGCTAAGAGGAGTAGAGAACCTTATAAGTTGCGATGCTGGAGATTCCTTTGTTGTAACTATATCACTTTCTTTGCTGTAATCACTTTCGTAGTCATTATATACCGCCCGAATGCGAAATATAAACTGTGATTTTGATTTTACGTTGGTTAATTCAAATCTGTTTATTTCAATACTTTCATGGCAAATCTTCCATCTAGACTCCTTGTTTTCTCTGCATGATATCTGGAAATGATCTCCCTTCTTAAACAAAGCAGGTTTGTCCCACGTCAGTGTAATTGTATCGGAACCTACTTCGCTAGCCGACGGCTTTCCAGGTGTACTCTTCTAAAATATTCGTTTTATAAAATAATAATATATACTTATAATTATATAATAATACTTATAATAATAACAAGGGACAAAATTGTCACAAAACCAGGTTTTCATTGTGAAAAAAAATCTGATAAAGGGAGACAACTCAAACTGAACTTTTGAAATTAACAAACAAAATTAACCCCCTTTGTAAGTTTGTTTTAAAATAAATCTATTTTTAGTCGTGGCGACCTTGACATTGGAGATATTGACGTGATTCGTTCGTGCGACACACCGTCCCATGATGGTGAACAAATGTGCCAAATGATTTTAAAATCTCATAATGAATGACATAGTTATAGCCCAGACAAGCTCATTTATGGCTATTTTTTACCTTTGAACTCAAAGTGTGACCTTGACCTTGGAGATATTGACGTATTTTTTTTTCGCGACACACCGTCTAATGATGATTAACAAATGTGCCAAATGATTTTAAAATCTCATAATGAACGACAAAGTTATGGCCCGGACAAGCTTGTTTCGCCCGCCCGCCAGCCCGCCAGCCAGCCAGCCAGCCAGCCAGCCCGCCCGCATTCGCCAATCTGATAACCAGTTTTTTCCTTCGGAAAACCTGGTTAAATATCACAACAACCCAATTAACATTGATGTAAACAGATGCACCTAGATTTGATGACCGTCAACACAATTCAATGCTAAAAGTTCCATTCAAATGTCAGCCATTTATAACCCCCCTCCCTGACAATGTGCCAACCTCAGTGTGTTTTTTTTATAAAAACAAAAACTTTCAAATTGAGAAAAAGTGTTTTGAATATTATATTTACTAAGGTTCAACTTAGAGTGCTGGACTCAAAGTTGAGATTTATTTGAATTATTTATCATTTTGGAAACCTTTAATTAAGAATTTTTTAGGTACCATTTGGGAAAAATTATGTACATTTTTCAATTGGAAATGGGTTCCTATAACAGCCAAAATTCGAACAAAAAAAACAACAACACAACACTGAACCTTCTGTTGCAGGTCCTGGATCTGTTTCTCTAGGGCATGTCTAGTCTCCTCTTCCTCGTCCAGCCTCTCTTTCAGGGCCTCCTTCTCGTCTGCCTCCTGACGCAGTTTGCTCTGGGCCGCCAGCTTGCCACGTGTCTCCTCCTCAACAAGTTCCTGGAACACACGCACAGAGAATGTCACCAATGTGACTTCCTTTAAACAAATCATTAAATAAAAGCGGAAAGTGTTGACCCTGATAAGCCTATGCAGACTGCACAGGGTCATCTGGGACAACACTTCATGCACATGCCTTAAGACTCTTCCCAGAGAGACAGCGGAAGGTTTACCCTTTACCGCTTAGATACAAATTTCAACATGTTTGTAGTCCCTTAAAAATCAGAGTAAATTTATGTCCTTTCTCACTAGATTGAAGTTGTAAAGCTTTCATTTCAAACCCTAACATACAAATGAGCGGCAAACAGCATAAAACCTGAAGCGACTGCGAGTGTTTGCAGGCTGTTCTGGTGTTCTGATGGTTGCATATGGCCATTTTCACGTTGATTCTAAGCGGGAAAGGGTTAAGACTTTACACAAAAATATATACTGCTGAGTATTAGTGACATATGGTTTGGACAAGCAGATATTAGGTACAAGAGGGCAAAATGCAAATGGAAGCTCACCTAAGACCCAAAGGAAATGCAATGATTATTCAGCTTTTGTGATATTTTAAGAACCATTTTAGACATTGGCCAAGATATCATTAGCACAGATATTCACAGCTTGTCATGATGATGATGCAAAAAATATGGCCCCTAATCACAAGCGGTTTAGTTAATTTGCCACTGTTAACTATAGTGTTTTTTTTTTACTGCATTACTTTGTTTAGAACTTAAATGTTATATCATTGGGACAAATATTCTGACCAAGTTTCAAGAAGATTTGGCAATAAATATCTCAAGAGCGTTCACAAGCTTTTCCTTTCATTTGACCCACTGACCTAGAATGAGCTAAACATTATACATAAAATTAAACTTGATTACTTTGATTGCATAATAATTTGGCAAGTGGATAAGCATTTGATATATCAACAGAAATTTGGTTCCTTATTGCACATCTACTTGATACTAGTGCATTTATGCAAAAACAATGATCCCACACACTCGCTTGCATTTTACCTGCCACTTTTAAAGACTTTGAGGAATTGGTCCACTTGTTATATATATTTATATTTATTTTTTCATTTGTATTTTTTTCTACCAAATAACTGATCCAAAATCATATATGTTCACATCATGCAATACCAAGTACCTGAGAATCTGCAAGCTGTGCCTCTAGAGTGGAGACTTTCTGGCCCAGCTGTATGTTCTTGGTGTCTGCAGCCTCCAGCTGTGATGTGAGTGTCTCCAACTCAGTTGTGGCCTTACTGGCCTTCTCTGTCTGCTCAGCTTTAACGCGATCTATCTCAGCCAATTTGATGTTCAGCTCAGCAAGAGTCTGTTCAGCCTGTTTGCGTTTTCGCTCTGATTCCTGCTTGGCCATCTGGACTTGCTTCAAATCATTGGCCAAGTCTGTGTTCTCTGCTTCGAGAGTAGTTTTTGTCTTCTCTAGCTGGGCTTTTGCCTAGAAGAAAAATAAAACAACTTGAAGCAATCCTTTATCCAAACTTTTACCTTTTGAGCGTATGCCATTTTCCTATTATAAATCACAGCTGACATGCCCAAAATACAGTCCAATGCTAGGTCTTTACTTTCATCATCATTAATCAATGCAAACTAAATTTATTTACTGGAATCCATCATTTTGCTTCTTTTCAATGTTTAGCAAAGTGACCTATACCTTGACCCGATTTGCTCTAAAAGCAATCAAAAGCACAGTCTTCATGTTAACTACCAAAACATGAAAATTGCAGTGCAATATCTCCATAGTGACATAAACTACAACCTCATACAAGCTTGCTATATCAAAGGTTTCATCAAGATAAAGTCCATGCAATCTTTAGTTATTGACCAGAAACCACCTGTTTGCTGTGACCTGCTGTTACCTGCCATCCGAAACCTAAAAACCAGGATGTTTAATTTCTGCAAAAAAAAATCACCAAATACGATTTTATTTTCCAAAAAAAAGTTTTTTAATTGTCTTGTTCCTCATTGTTATACATTATGTAAAATCAGTATTATTTTTTTACCAACCTACCTTCCTAACATTCTCCAGTTCCTCATTATACTGCTCCATCTGCTGGGTGTGCTTGGTCCTCATTTCTGCTACCTGGGCCTCGTGAGTCTTCTGGTTTTTCTCTATCGTCCCATTCAAGTCCTTCAACTCATCCTCTCTCTTTACCCTCAGGTCTTGGAAAGCGGCTGTGGTGTCCAGAGAATCTTCGAGTTCCGTCTTCAAAGCTTCCAGCTCTTCATTGAGGTCTTTCTTCTGTCTTTCTGCCTTAATTCTGGTGTCTCTTTCTGTTTCAAGGTCCTCTAAAACCTCCTGAAGCTGGTTCTGCATTTCTCGTAGCTGTTTCTGAACAGTGAATTTGGCCACAGATTCTTCATCCACTCTGGAAACAGAACATGTTATCCATCTTCACACCATTGTGACAAAAAAATATGTGTTCAGATATTGATGAATAAAAATATTCCCTGAGAAAAAATATGCACATACAATATGGGCTATTTTATGGGATTTTTTTTGGGAACAAAAAAGTTGATAAAGTGAAACAAATACAGACCGCAACTTACATGAAAGTGTTAAGAACTTGTCAATCACCCCTCTTTGATAACTTTATCAAAAACCTGACGTTTTCAGAATGATGCACCCAGGTTTGATTAAAGTTCTACCAAACAGTTGATTTTTGTAATGACCGTTATGCACAAAGGTTCGAAGAGCTTGATGAACTCCCCCTCCACCGATATATTACATAAAGTGAAACCTCTGACTACATGTCATATAATCCCCCTCCTCTGTGTGAAGGCCTACCTCTGTAGGGCCCCCTATATCCTTCCCATGTCAGTTCCTAACTCTAAAGAGCCCCCTTTATCTCCTACCTGACCCGATGTCAGTTCCTCCCTCTGTAGGGCCCCATGATCTCCTACCCAACCTGAAGCCAGTTCCTACCTCTGTTGTGCCCCTTGTATCTCCTACCCGACCTGATGTCAGTTCCTACCTCTGTAGTGACCCTTGAATCTCCTCCTACCTGACCCGATGTCAGTTCCTACCTCTGTAGAGCCCCCTTTATCTCTTTCTTCCTGACCCGATGTAAGTTCCTACCTCTGTATTGACCATTGTATCTCCTCCTACCTGACCCGATGTCAGTTCCTACCTCTGTAGAGCCCCCTTTATCTCCAACCTGACCCGATGTCAGTTCCTACCTCTGTAGTGACCCTTGTATCTCCTACGTGGCCCGATGTATGTTCCTACCTCTGTGGTGACCCTTGAATCTCCTACCCGGCAATATGTCAGTTCCTACCTCTGTAGTGACCCTTGAATCTCCTGCCCGGCCCGATGTCAGTTCCTACCTCTGTAGTGACCTTTGTATCTCCTACCCGGCCCGATGTCAGTTCCTACCTCTAAAGAGCCCCCTGTAACTCTTTCCCGGCCCGATGTCAGTTCCTACCTCTGTAGTGACCCTTGTATCTCCTACCCGGCCCAATGTCAGTTCCTACCTCTGTAGTGACCCTTGTATCTCCTAACCAGCCCGATGTCAGTTCCTACCTCTGAAGTGACCCTTGTATCTCCTACCCGGCCCGATGTCAGGTCCTACCTCTAAAGAGGCCCCTGTAACTCCTACCCGGCCCGATGTCAGTTCCTACCTCTGTAGTGACCCTTGTATCTCCTCCTTCCCAGCCCGATGTCAGTTCCTACCTCTGTAGTGACCCTTGTATCTCCTACCTGACCCGATGTCAGTTCCTATCTCTGTAGTGACCCTTGTATCTCCTCCTACCCAGCCCGATGTCAGTTCCTACCTCTGTAGTGACCCTTGTATCTCCTCCTATCTGACCCGATGTCAGTTCCTACCTCTGTAGAGCCCCCTTTATCTCCTACCTGACCCGATGTCAGTTCCTACCTCTGTAGTGACCCTTGTATCTCCTCCTACCCGGCCCGATGTCAGTTCCTACCTCTGCAGTGACCCTTGTATCTCTTCCTACCCGGCCCGATGTCAGTTCCTACTTCTGTAGAGACCATTGTATCTCCTACCTGACCCGATGTCAGTTCCTACCTCTGCAGTGACCATTGTATCTCCTACCTGACCCGATGTCAGTTCCTACCTCTTCAGTGACCCTTGTATCTCCTCCTACCCGGCCCGATGTCAGTTCCTACCTCTGTAATGACCCTTGTATCTCCTACCTGACCCGATGTCAGTTCCTACCTCTGCAGTGACCCTTGTATCTCCTACCCGGCCCGATGTCAGGTCCTACCTCTGCAGTGACCCTTGTATCTCCTACACAGCCTGATGTCAGTTCCTATCTCTGTAGTGACCCTTGTATCTCCTCCTACCCGGCCCGATGTCAGTTCCTACCTCTTTAATGACCCTTGTATCTCCTACCTGACCCGATGTCAGGTCCTACCTCTGCAGTGACCCTTGTATCTCCTACCTGACCTGATGTCAGTGCTTACCTCTGCAGTGACCTTTGTATCTCCTATGTGGCCCGATGTCAGTTCCTACTTCTGTAGTGACCCTTGTATCTCCTACCCTGCCAGATTTCAGTTCCTACCTCTATAGTGACCCTTGTATCTCCTACCCGACAGACCCAATGTCAGTTCCTACCACTGCAGTGACCCTTGTATCTCCTCCTACCCGGCCCGATGTCAGTTCCTACCTCTGTAGTGACCCTTGTATCTCCTACCCGGCCCGATGTCAGTTCCTACCTTTGTAGTGACCCTTGTATCTCCTTCTACCTGACCCGATGTCAGTTCCTACCTCTGTAGAGCCCCCTTTATCTCCTACCTGACCCGATATCAGTTCCTACCTCTGTAGTGACCCTTGTATCTCCTACCAGACCTGATGTCAGTTCCTACCTCTGCAGTGACCCTTGTATCCCCTACCCGACCCGATGTCAGTTCCTACCTCTGCAGTGACCCTTGTATCTCCTCCTCCCTCCTGGCCAGCTGTGACTGCAGGTCCTCCACCTGCAGACGTTTCTCGTTCAGCGGCTCCTTGAGGTCCGCTATCTCAGACTCCAGGCGCCGACGGATCTTTTCCAGCTCTTGTCTCGCCTGGCAATGCATAAACGGGTTTAATGTATGTGCGTAAAGTGTTGCCCAGTATTTTTTTTAATGTTTGTGCACAATAGCAATGTTGTATAACTATTAGCCAGAGTAAGTCATATTATGGAAAACTTTCATATTAGAACTTCGTCACAGACGTGACATATACCCCAACATTCTGCATTGACACAGAATATTTTGCATGCTGTCTTCACAAAACAAGAGAAGCTAATTTATGGCGATTTTCAATAATTATTATGCCATTATCATTTATGGCCATTTTGACCTTTGAACTCTTGAATTCTTTCGCATGACACATCGTCCAATGACTGTGAACAAAATTAATGAACAGAGTGATTTTAAAATCTCACAATGAATGACATAGTTATGGCCTGGACAAGCTCATTTATGGCCATTTTTGACTTTTGAACTACCCAAGTGTGTCCTTGACCTTGGAGAAATCGACGTAATTCTTTCGCATGACACACCTTTCATTGTGAACAAATGTACCGAGTAATTTTAAAATCCCACAATGAATGACATAGTTATGGCTCGGACAAGATCATTTATGGCCATTTTTTACCTTTGAACTCAAAGTGTGACCTTGACCTTGGAGATATAGACGTAATTCTTTCGAATGACACACCGTCCCATGATGGTGAACAAATGTACCAAGTCATTTTAAAATTTAACGATAAATGACATAGCTATGATCCGGAAAACTTTCGGTTTAAAATGCACTAAGTGACCCCCGTGACCTAGTTTTTGACTAGGCATAACCCATATTTAAACTTGACCTACACATCATCTAGATACAACTTCTGACCAAGTTTGGTGAAGATCGGATGAAATGTTCGGGACAGACCGACAGACAAAGTGACTCCTATATAGCCCCAATTACCAATTGTAATGGGGGTATAATTATACTTATTTAACTCACATTCAAATAATGTACATCAACTTTAAGAATTTCATGGACAATGGGGATTGATGCATGTGCGTTAAGTGTCATCCCAGATTAGCAAGTGCATTCTGCACACTCTATTCAGCCAACACCTTTCCAGCCTATACTGAATTTTCGTTTATATGAGACTTCCTTTAACGCAAATTACCTTCAAAGCTGAAAGTGTTGTCCCCGATAAGCCTGTGCAGACTGAACTCGCTTATCCAGGACGAAACTTTACGCAAATGCATCAAGCCCCATTAACTAGAATGCTGCTGAAATACTAAAATGATAATGTGGACGCCCACAACCCACCTGCTGTTCCTTGCGTAGGCGGTCCTCGAGGTCGGCTATGATGGCCTCGTACTTGGTCTTAAGCTTGCCTAGCTGCTTTGCTTTCTCCTCCTCTTTGACCAGAGAGGAGCTCACCTCCGCCAGCCTCTCCTCTAGACTGCGCTTCTCCTTGGTCAGTTTCTGGTTGGAGTCATCCTGAATAGCCACATCTTCCATCAGTTTCTTAATCTTTGCGTCCACCGTCACCTTCTCCAGCTGAAGCTTCTGACGGCCCGACTCTTCCTCCTCAAGTCTGTAGTATAGCAGTGATCATTTGAGCAGGGCTTTATGCATGTGTGTAAAAGGTCATCACAATTTGGCCTTTGCAATCTGTACAGGCTAATCAGGAACAAAACTTTCCACTCTTATGGAATTTTTCTTTAAAGGAACGAAAATACAGTAAAGGCAGAACGAGTGTTCCCTAAATAGCCCGTGCAAACTGAACAAATTAAAAATGGGTTTAGGTGGTGAATTGAACATTTGTTCAATGTTACCATCAATTACGAAAAGGTTATACACTCCCAAAATTGTTTTACATGAATATTTAATGTGATACCTCTGCATGTTAAGTTTACATATGGGTTTTCATAACCTAAATAACAGTATGAGCCGCCTCTGGGGAAACTGGGCCTA
>NC_068356.1:155421397-155483897 GCF_020536995.1 Dreissena polymorpha | reverse complement strand
ACTACTAAACAGATGGATATGACTGATTTGAAACTACAGGTTTTCATGACATTTTTAATAAGTGATCGATTTTTAAGGAAACATCGGATATGTAAGTCACCTTATCCTTTCAGTTTCGAAAACGAATATTTAAAGAAATATTTTCACTATTATTAACATTGTGTTTATTTGGGATAAAACATCAATATAGCGCTTAAAAGGCTACAAATACATGACACTTGTCTAAAACCCTAGAATAAGTATTATTACATACACATATTTTCACACAAGATTTCAAAACAGATTGATCAATAACAAATAGTATGACAAACCTACTGCTTCAAAATCACTGATTGTGTATTCATGTTTCCAATATAATTAATACAATTGCTCTCATTAAATTATTGGTGTTATTGTATAGACATGTATTAAGGTATACATTATGATATAAGATTACGGTTAAATTACCAAAGAAAAGTGGTAGGTTGCCAAATTTAAAATGATCTGTCTGATTCAATATATAACCATTGTCTCCGCAATACACAATTACCAAAGATGAATCAGTACGTCAATAATGCTAGTCGTATTCCATTCACTAAGCAGTTTCTCTGTATTATCAATGTTGTGATTTTGTGCTTTTATTTTAATCTTCTTTAACACGTGTGCAATTATGCTAGTGATCAAAGATTTACGGTCCAAGTAATCAGCCCTTCTACGATAACATAAAGTTTTATTTAAATTATTTCAACAACATGCCGGATGCATGGATATAAGGCCGTTATGATCACTAAATGTCCCCCGAAAACCCTTCTGACATAAACGTATGTGCTAAATTTAATAAACTTACCATTGTTTGAGATAATTTGTATCCTTTTGAATTTTGATCATCTTCATCACTGTCATCATTGGATGTGCTCCGATATGAGAAATCCTTTGCATGGAACATATTGTCATTGTTGCTTAATTTTGCTTACACAATATTAATAAGCATAAACATGTCAATAAAATACTTGCAATTCCTGCTCTATATAAAGTATGTCTGATATATAAGTTTTGTAAGAGCAAATTTAAATATTGTTTCAAGTTAAAGTTTATTTACATTGTGAGATGACATGGACAATACAGTTATCACCAGATTTGTACTTAATTGTAATACATCATGTGTCAGCACAGCTAGAACCATGACAATTAAACGTATGCTTCAAACATATCAAAATAACAAGTACAGTTTCATTATGATACGCTTTGCCCTGCCCGTAACGTTAAATAGGTGAGGTAATACAATACAATATTAGTTTATAAAACTTACTTTTGCTTATAGATATATGCTTATTCTAACATATAATTTTGATTTAAAAAATAACTACCGTTACAGTTGTGTTAATTTTGTATTTTAAAAGCAAACCATATATACAATAGATAGTTAAATACTTGTTCAAACACACATCAACAATCAAGTCAAACATGATGTGCTTGAACACATTTTTAAATATGTTGCAACTTATGTCTAGAATTATGAGTAAAGAAATAATTTGTATCTTAACTCTCAACATGTCGAATTGCTTTTAAATATTGCTGACACAATCTTTTAGTATGATTTAAAGTTTGTGAGAGGTTTAACATACTGACGTTAAATAACTGTTTGAAATAGTAAATTTAGCAGATTTTTAGTGGCCATAGTCATAAAAAAACACATAAGTTCGATACGTTTAAACTTAATTAAAAAATTAAATTGAAGATGTATTCTGATGACGATTATCAAAAATACTGGTAACTTTGTAATTGTCGTTACACATTATGCCTATAACGTTATTGTGGCCCTGAACTTAAATAGAATGACATATTGATGGGCGACATACGTAGTATAGATGTGATGAAAAATTGTACCAATTAATCCCATTATGCAAGATGAGGCTTTTTGCTGCACATACGTGTATATTTCTATGTTACATAGCGTTCTTAAATAAGTTATCCTACACATATAGGCTATCAAACTTTAGTTAATGATCAAAGTTGATTTGTTTATACAGCTAAACTATTAATAAATACAACTCCGTGTATGAACTAAAGTTTATATTTGAAGGATAACTTGTTTCAGAACGCTATGCTGTTTAATGTGATGCCCTACCAAAGGATGGCCTTTGAATACATACAACAATCTCTAATCTGTAAGTGAAAAGCCATGATATCTTTTATGTGCATTCCCAAATATCGTTTTACACAATTATTTAAACAGAATGGTGCCTTGCAAATAGACTAGTCTATGCGTGTATCTTGCCTTATACAAGTTATGCACACACACTTGAAGAGCTGAGGTTGACCTTGACCAATAAGTTAGCGGCAAAAGGCTGCACCACCGACGAACATAATCATTGTATATAACAACAACCACTTGAAAAGTATATCGACGTGGATGTGTGTTTATTCAACAAATTGAATTTTGAAATCAAACGAAAAAGTAGTCATCTAAAATTGAAAGGTAAAAAAACACGGGCATTCTTTATTTCGAACTATAAAAATACATACCGTCATAGTACTGACATTAGAATAGTGCAATCTTTCGTCTGATTCTAGCCGTTCCTGAATAAGACTTGATTCCACTTTCAATTTAACTTCTTCTTCAATAAGCTTTTCCAATTTCTCAGTTTTGCTATGTAATATGCATAATACAAGTGTGTGTTATTAACGACATCATAACTACAACAGATAATTTAATTGATAGAGCAAAATGCAAATTAATGAACTGTTGCGACCTCAATTTTGACGTTCACTTTACTGGAGGAAAGCACAGACAAGTTTTGTTCATTTTATGTAAAACAAAACAAAGATTAACAAATCTGAAATTCTAAAGACACACTTTTTTATATTTCTACTCTGCACCTTCCGTCAGTATTTTTTATTATTACAAAATATAGAAATAAAATCAAAACACCTACCATTTACCACTTAAAAAGGTGTTATGCATTTTATATGTTTCAATTTCACAATGTTCAAATATAATGTTTAATTGCGACAACAAGGAGAGAGATAGCTTCGGCGATCAAAGCACTGCCTTGCAGTTATCTCTGTATATCTGAGGAATTGTATTTAATGAAAATATAAATTGCGAATGAAAACAAACAAAGGGCAATACCTTAAGGCATTTTTAAATAGAGAGATTTATTTTGGTCTGCTTTTTCTCAAAAAGCCATAATATTTGAATTTTTATCAATTCAACAACTTATACGTCATTCTTCCCATGGCAAAACTAGAATATGCATTTATGCTCAGCACAAGATAAATCGGCAAAGGAAAATAACTCTAAAAGTATTTTAGAACTAGATGTGACTTCTGTACATTGTTCGTCCTCTTCTATGCCACTATCAAACTTTTCAATACCTTCATTTGAGCGTTTTCATTATAGGACACAAGCTCTGTGAATCCGTAAGTTACAGTTGTAAGTGATAGTTGTTTCTTCTACCCTTTCAATCCTCCTTTAATTATTTTCAGGTTCATTTGACCTCTTAAATAATTTGGACGGTTTATCAGAGGAAAAGAGGGACGATGTGATAACAATATGACTCTCTTTCTGGTACAAAATAACAGATCAGGCAATACAATGATTGAAATACAAGGTCAGCATTTGTTATTTTATTTTATATAAATATAATTCCTGAAGTATTTAAGTGGAGTTAAATCCATGTGTCTTAAATTCTTAATAATATCAAGAATCAAATAGTAAAACAAAACGTTTTTCAAACCTTTGATTAGTGTACTCATCCGTTGAGGTTGAACCATGCTCCAGAATCTTTACGATCTCTTCTAAAGTACTAAACGTAACAAAAATGTCAGTGAAAGGTACAGAATTATAAGAGATCAACAACATAAAATGCTCTGAAAATCTTTATAACTAGCATAATATAAACTCTGATGAATAGTTGCCGTTTTGTTATTTTTTTTAAATCGGTTTATGGTGAAATTCACAATACAATGCCAACTGAAATGTCATTTAATGATCATTTAATAATTTATAAAGTGTCAAAAAATATCCATGCAATTGTGTATTTTACGCAAGTTATTGTCAGTTAATTTCTCATAACTTTTGCATATTATTGACCTTTTATTTTCACATTTTTTATTGACATAATGATTCCGGTTGTCAACTTGAACAGAAGTCACAAAATGCCTGACACTTTTGCTGAAGTATTTGAAAATCATATTGATGCTAAAGAATATGTTCGAACTTTGGCACTAGATTGCTTGACCTTGACTTGAGTTTTGATCGACACTTCTTCAAATCAATGTGACTTTTCTTCTATAACAGACTCCATGTCACTCCAGCTTTGTTATTCAAAACACAACTTATGTACAAAGTGCTTCTCAAAACAATTTTGAAATGAAGTGTGACATTCATCTTGAATCTAGAAGTGAGGTTCTGTGTGAAATCACAGCATTATTTGATTCTGATAGACAAATTAAAAATAGTTATTTGCCTGCTATACGTTACGTTCTTGACAACGTGACAGAAGTTGATTATTGTATTTGACCTTAAACATAGCTTTACTTTGTGCCACTGTCATTCTAACTAGGAGTGTAGCAATATTAGAGTTATATACATAAGGACGAAGATTGCCCTAAATCACTATATGAGGCGTGACCATTTTCAAAATATGTAAATATATGCGTACCAAAATTTGATGTTACATAAAAAAATCAACTTTCAGTGAACACATGTCAAGCCTAGGTAAGACAATTATTCATCCTTAGTGTATGATATGAAACAGTGGGTCATTGGCCCTATGGCGCTTACATAAGACCTCAATGAAATCATCTGTTTTCAGCAGTCATTTTAACACAGTTTACCACAATAATTATTGTGTTCAAAATGTGTATTTAATAGTTTTCAAATCTTTTTTTTCTATTGCAAATAAGGAAAATTGCTCTGTATCTTGGCGGTTGTGTTTTTGAATGGAATCATATTTCACTGGCCGGGAAAAGTATGGGTAATCTCAAAATACTGATATTGCTTGCTGTTGATTTTATTTTTACTCTTGTTGTTGAATTGTTGGTGTTGGTGGTGGTGTCTGAAAAGTAGACACGTGTTTACATTGTGTAAAACAGACTTTACCCTATCCGCTTTTTCATGACACGTTTGTGATTCCAAAGGTGTGAAATTTGATCTTTTTTTCTTGCTAACCTGAAACAAACGCATTTCATAAATGCACATGTTAAACATTAAAATATGTTTTAGTTTACAGAAATTTCTTGTTTGTATTATGATGCATATATTAACTTGTTCAGTTGACATTTAGTTTTGTTGAACACTGATTAGAACTAGTTTATAATTGTGCATGGACTTTTTGTAAAATACCATTCACGACAAATATTTATTATGCATGTACGAGTGTGGACTTATTGGAACATATATTGGGCCGTTTAACGTTCAAATATTGAGCTGATTTCGTCTTACTGTTCTTGGAGTCGTTTTTTGTCATCGGGATCAAAGCATTGTCTGAAAACATAAAAACAAACAGAGATATTAAGTAAATACAAATATTCAACTCAAAGGAGTAAATTAGATATCAATGTAATTTACCATGTAACACAGGTATGTGAGGAAATAATGGAATCCTACTCAAGCTCTTGCGTAAGTTTACGTATCTCTTTTTCCTTTTCCATCAGTTGTGCCAGCACATCATCGTATAATTGTGTAAGTATTCTCTCATTTTCTTTGGAAGTTTCAAGAATTTCCTCTCGTGATTTCTGTTGCATAGTTCTGAAAATCATCGGAAAAGCCATCAATTGTATTTATAAAAATCTACCTTTTACATAACTATAAAACTGGAACACGTGCAATAAAAATAGAACACTTAAATTTGGTTTAAATCAAAGTTCTTGTATAAAAAAATTAATATTAATCGAGCGCTTTCACAATCATAGAAAACTTATTTCCTGGTCCCGACAATTTTAAATATCTTTTTTATATAAGTCTTAAACTAAACGATAATGTACTAAAGTGACACCTTTTTCCCACTTTATGTACACGTTAAGTCGTTAATTTACTTAATGGTTTGTTGCATGAAAATACATCCATAACACCCTGTTTTTTTAATAACCATGCCCACTAGTCATGTTAGTGTACATATTGCCATTTGAAAAAAGGTTATAACATATTTGGATAATTTACTCAGATAATTTATATTTGAATCCCGTATTGTTTAATTCATATATGTTCAAACCGTGATAATGCCGACGACAAGTCGCTCCGAAGTTTAGCATTTTCCTTTAAAAGTGATGAATATTTGTTAATTGTGTTCTCTCGTGTTTTCAGCTGAAAACAGCAAAACAATTTTACAGTAAAGAGAGTATATATATACTATATAGAATAAGTTTGTTTTGTCTTACATAAGGGTTATGTTTAATATACATTTCTATTGCAATACATGAAACAAAAACATACGTGTTGGTATTGATGTCTGGAAAATTGTTAAATAAGTGTTCTCAGTACGGATTTCTGACATGAAATTGTGTATTATGTATTAATTATACTAACTGTACGACATCACATTACTTTTGACAAGTGATATATCAACACAAATTAATAAATAAATAGAAGCGAGTATTTTACTACGTTAATTGTAATAATATAATATATATAAGTATTTAAAACATCGTCTTCATGATCCCGGTACTACTACCTGAATTTAGTAATATTTTATTACACACTAGAATATTTAATTCTAGAGGCTGATATCAAGTGGCAATAAAGACAGCAATTCAGTCTTGTGTTTCTACTAACAACTACGAAAAAGATTTCCTTGATCATGATTGATCCCAATTAAAATACGTTCCTTAGTGGTATTATATTTTATACTACTGGTTATGGTTTACTTTAGACGATGTCATTATGGCAACATGTTGTTTATGTTGTATTACAAAAAACGGGAAAGATTGCAAAATTCTTTTATTTATAATTGATTCTTATATATTTATATATATTATTTGAACCTGTAATTTATTCTTGATTGGTTAGGACTGAATAATATAGTTTGATACATTTTATGTTACTCAATGTATGATACTTCAACATGGGAAGTTTTATCAACATTGCAGTTAACATCATTAAATAACATACCTTTGCATGGATCTTTTCGTATTATCTTAAAATCATATGTACAAAGAAAACACATTAATATTGATATAATTTCATGTACTTTAAGATTTTCATTGTTTGGTATTTACAGGCACGATTTAAACAAACGTAGTAGAGAGTTGTTGTATGATGATACATACCCAATATTTAAACTATAGACTTTGTCTCAAAATAGATTTATTGAAAACAAATATTTTGCCTGTAACATCCATAAAACAATAAGTCCATAATAGCCCTTAAGTGCTAACTAGCGTTAAGTTCAAGGACAACAATTGTTGAGGGCTTGACCGACTGATCTAGTTTTAAAAATATAAAAGAATTACAACCCAGTTACATGAAGACCGAGTTACCCGGTGACCTTGTGTTTAGACGCATTTGAACCAGATTCAAATTGATTTAGATATGGTGTTGATAAACATAGATCAAAAGCATCACGTTTTATTCACACGTGTTGCACCTAGAATGGTTAGATTTTTTTGGATAGGGTATCTAGTTTCTAGACACGAACGATACAGATTTGAACTTGGCTTAATATTTTCAAAATAAACAATCTCACCAATCTCACCAAGCTTCGTAAAGTTTGAATAATACATATATTCATTAGACTGATAACAATGATTTTGTAAGATTTTACTTAGTAAAATAGTTTTTTTGGGACGCACGAGACCAAGAACTCATTCTAGCAAACATCCTGAAATTCATCCAGATATAGTTATAAACGGGGCCTCTAGATAAAACAGTTTTTCCAAGATTGTATATGGTGACTTAGTTTGTTTTTGACTACGATTTAAACATAGACAATGTATTGCAAAGATGAACGTTTTTATCACTAGTCATAAAAATTGAATCATATGGGTGACCGCTTTAGTGGTTACAAGAAATGTTAAAGATTTGTAATGATGACCTAGCTTTTATACGTACCTGACAAAATTGGTTCACCATACAACTCAATGCTTGGTATGCTTAATAAAATGATTCTTGTCAGTGGGCGATATGCCCTAAAACACTCATCTGAGACCCGAACCAAAACAGAAGTGCTTTATGAGACATAAATATATACGCACAAGGTAAATTAATATTAAAAATGAAATTCCCGAAAATATATCAGGAGATATTATTTTATCACCTTCTTTTATAATAGAATACAAGCTTTGCATATAAACTAACTAAGAAGGTAACTTGTTAAAATCAAATAAAAGCATTAGGGGTATATACATGTTAAGGGCTTTTACATTTGCTCCAGACTTAATCGCACTCAAAACGCGCGTCTAAAACGAAGAACGACAAAAATGTCAACACGTGAAGCGTGGTTCGAATATTGCACACATAATCATTGTGTGATAGAGTTGATAGTCTATTCAGTCGATTAGGTGGGATAGGTTTGTTCCATCTTTGAAAGATATTAAGCTATACGATTCAATATGTTTCAGTCTACATGATGGTGACAAACACGCTACGTGTAAAGAAACGATCGTACATATGTTAAGTCAATATGACAAAATAACATTAATATCACTGACTTGTGATAAGCAAAAATATGTGCAACACAAAACATATATGCACATATATCATTAAGATAAATAATCTGACCAAGTTTCATAAAAAGTGGTAAACACGTGTATTTTTTAGACTGTGAAACAGGTTTCACTTTAGTCATTACAGGAATATTACCACAAGAGTGTTTGTTTTTTCCAATAGACCGTTTACTTGTCGTTCTTTCCCGAGACATTATTAAAAAATAGTTTCTGACAAAGTTTCATTAAGTTTCATTAAGATAGGATTAAAAAAGTGACTTATATTGTGTTCACGAGGTTTAACTTTAGCTAGATAAGTAAAAAAGCTGTCATGTTTTTCGTTCATGTACAAATTAAATGAACAGTCATTAGAAGAAATAATTTGACCAAGTTTCATGATGATTGGACTATATATGAAACTTCTAGAGTGTTAATAGGCTTTTTCTTAAATCGACCTCATGCCTTGTTTTTGACCTCAAGAAGACACGTTTCATAATCAGCTTAAATATCATTGGGACATATTCTCTGACAAAGTTCAATCAATTTTGGGAAAACATGTTCATGATGACGACGCATGTCGCGCGATGAACAAGGCACGACAGACAAAAAGCGATAAAAAAAAGCTCACCACGAGCACGTTGTTCTAGCTTAAATGTCTGTTTTGCAAAAGGAAAATCTGTAAAGAAGTTATGATTAACGTTGTTTTTTATATTATGTGGATATTTGTTCCCACTTTAAACAGATATGTCTAGAAATATCACCGTACCGTCTATTCACGGGCAGAGCAGTAATGACAATTACTAAAGTAAACATATTATAATTCAGAAATAAATGAAACATGAATAGTGTGTGTACATTTCATGGTTATGTTTTAATTCAATCGCTTGAGAAATTTGGAATAAGTTGGACTCACATGCATACAACATTTAAAGCTTCTGAAATAAAAATGGCTGACCTTATATATATCTACAATTCTTGGTGATGGCATATGAAGAATCTTTGTTTACTTCCGAAATGTGGAAGATGTGTGCCCCATAAGTCTCGAACATTTTTTTTTTGCTGTCATAAATAACTTCAAAGGCACATAATTCAGTAACACGTAACTCACTAAACTAAAATAATATATTCTGACAAACCATTGACAGACTGTGGACAAACCGCTTAACTGACCATTTAGTTTTTTGTGATGGTATAATAATCATTGACTATGTTGCTTATAGTCGCATGCATTGAGCTGTGACTTACAAAACAGCACTGGGATCGCCCACTGTATGTAATGGTAAGTTAAGAAAAATCTAAGTTACGACTTTGCTTACATGTGTTTCGTCACCTGCATTATGCTCAGATCTCCCATCTTCACTGAACACATAGTTACTCAATACAGTCGTCACCAATTTTGACAATCTGTATAAGAATTGCTCAATGTCAGTATTAGCGTGGTATGTGACTTCCTTGCTGCTCTGTACCAACGTCCAAAGACCCGATAATTTGGACAGGTATTGCCCAATATCTTTTATAGACTGCTCTAATACTGAAGGCTGAATTGTAACAAAGTTGTCATCCAGGAATAATTCAACCGATAGTAGTTTTTCTTCGCATTTCTTTGTGGCTATTAGGCAGAATTTCTGATTGTTCTTATCACTGCTGTACCGAAGGGCTTCCTGGAGTAATTTCAGTTGAGTGTAATGTATTATGCAGGTGTCAACACAAGTCTTTTGGGAAGCTTGATGGCTTAAAAGTGTATGTTTTGCTTCATTCAAAGTGCTGTCATTGATTTCCTCTAAAACGGAATGTATTGATTGATATATTTGTTTCACCATGCTTTGCTCAACTTCAGGTGTTTTCTTCAAACTGCTCTTTTCAATCTTGTCCAATTTGGAATTTATGTTTCTGTTTATTTCACATACCATTATTTCATGTTCCTGGTATGAAGTTGTCAGATCATGGATTCGGGACTCACAGCAACTCTGAAGCTTGTTTAATTTAACCAGATTGATTTGAAGTCTTATTAACAGTTCATGCACTTCTGTTGAATGCATTTCGGCTGTGTCGAGTGTTACATTTGTGCAATTTCTGCAAGAAATATTGAATACATTATAATAAAAAATACTATCATTTAGAATGTTGCTACACATTATAATGTACATTAATACACATAAGTGTTTGCATGTTGTACACACATGTTGAGTCTTAAACTAATTTGGTTGCGCCAAAAATTTTGACTCAGTTAAATACATGTTTATTCACTAAAATCGTATATTTGAAATCGTATGTATTCGCTTTAAGCACATTCTCACTTAAAAGTAAACTCCTTTTTATCAAATATGAAATGTTTTGAAATAGCAACTTTGCAAGAAACTGAAAAAATAGTGATTGTATCTGACTTAAAATTAAAACGATATACTGAAGTAGTCTGCCTCTGACACTACAAGTCGGCTGGGGCTAATCTCAATTATGACGGCACATACTGTTTGAGTTGGGGTTAGGGCTATAATTCCTTATTTTATATGATCAATGCTATGTAGTGCATGGAATCAAAGCAGTGTAATGTTGTTTTTAAAGCGAGTATGCACAAATTTGACAAATATTTATGAATTTATTTAAAATGTGTAAACAGCTTATGATACATAAATTTCAATATAAATTAAAATAAAAGTTAAGAAGAACATGTGTCGAAAAATGCGAAATAAGCCAGATATTTAATTCTGAAAATGTCTGTAAAGTCGAATTCGCCTGTATATCATGCATGTACAATGTGAATCTTAATTTAGTTTTACGGATCATTTTAATTTCCTGCAACGATATCTATTCATACGACACACGAACACTAACTCTGATCCTAATAAAAAGACAAATGCTTCGGTTATTGTAGGAAAATATGTACGAAAGATCTTCGTCACAATCGGCTCGGGCGCTAATTTGTCTCTGTTGCATTTTATGAAATTAGTCTTCAATGTATAATTTTTCCTGCCTATTTTGTGTTATTGTAACATATTTTTATCAATATGTTGAAATTTAACACATATACAAATCGTGTATACTCGCTTTAATATTCATACCGGATAAATAATTTCGTAGTTGTTTATTTTATAATGATCGATTTTCATACAGCCCACAATATTTATTGTTTTGTCCAGCTATATTTCGGATAATTACAATACTTATTTAAACTTAATTGCGGACAACAACAACTATATGTCTTTAGATGCTACATGTGTTCATATTTAAGAATAGCAATAACACACGATCTTCGAACACTTACATTTGAATTTTCTCAATTAACACTTCAAGAATAGAAAATAGTAATACATGTTAGTTAGTAATAATCGCATAGCTTGGGAAGATAGAATTTGTACTTGTAACTCACGTGACATTGAAGACGAATACCATTTTATGTTAATATGCCCTTGTTATAGCGATGTCAGAAAAAAATACATAAAAACTTATTATTTCAGGCGACCATCAGTATATAAATTTCTGAGCCGAATGAAAACATATTCTAAAGAAGAAGTTATTAAGCTAGCTATTTTGGTTAATGAAGCTCTTTTAATTAAGAAGTCTATATTGAATGTTGTTCAGAATAAAAATACGTCCAACTGAATTGTTATGTTAAACGGATTTGATTTTGTGCTTGTTTATTCAATTGTTTTGTTTAATTGTATTTATATAATAACATATACCTAATACGAATACCACCAGCTGAATTTTTTGTTCCGCGGGTTTGATTTTGATTTTGTATCTCTTTATTTGTTAATTTTAATTGTTTGTGTAATTATATTTACGCATGAAGTGTAAATTAACTTTCATTCATACTGGATACGAAACTTAGTAAATATAGTTATGTTATGTAAGATATCTAATGTATTCACTTATTTAATATATTTGTGCATAATGTAAGATAACAAATTGCCATGTACTTCTGATTGTTAAATTTGGCGCCAAATTTACTAAGTGAGCTATTTCTCTCTATTATAATTTAATCATTATTATACACATACTAATAATTGCCACTCTGTTGCACACATACTTGGTAAAAATTAGATTTTTTGTTGTCTTCATTGTTTTGTGTTTACCCACCACTGTCATGTATTTTGATAGATACAATGTATTACTTTTATGACTGTATAATCTCTTTCTTTTCACATGACCTTTTGATATATTTATTATTTCATGGTTAAGACTGACGATTTACTATGTACAAGTCGTAATAAAATTTCTGTTCTGTTCTGTTCTATATCGGGGTAGTCGATGCCATGTAGTAAAGAATGTAATTTTATATGATTTATTATATAAGCTAAATTATTTACATTGAAATTGAAAATCTCATTCAGCAATCATTTATATTATATTATTGACCATGCAATAAGTTGTTTTTTGTATTACCTGTACGCAAACAAGAGTGCCACAGGCACTTAAGTCCTCACTTTGACGCAAATCAAATTTAACTTATCGGATCTGCTTTTGTGATGTGTGCAAACACAATTTGACCAAGCTGTTTTACCCGTTTTGACATACATTACAATTTATGTGCGCAATGATAATATTTGGAGCAAATGTTTAAAAAGTTTGAAAATCGAGCAAAGGAAAAGGCTTTAGGTAGGTAATCTTGTATTACAATTTCAAATAAAAATCGGGCACATATATTATATTTCATCACTTCCATGCAGCTAGGTATTTCATCTTACCATTTTCAAACTATCCAGATAAATGTATTATCTTAAAAACAAAGTGTCATGATTTTGTAAGAAAATGACTTCTTACTTGCAAAGATTGTTTCAATTAATTTACCGATGGTAAAACGCAACCGCTATTGTTACACATGTTTTAAACGGACAAGATCCATTTTCGAACTCCACATAGATATCGACAGAACAAATTAATCTCCTTAGCAAAATAATCTCCTCAGCAAGTTATATGATGATTTGGCAAAATATCCAAGTTTTTAAGTCCCAAGATACTCCAATGTTACGTACTGGCTCATCATCATCATCATCGTCATCATCATCATCATCAGATTAAATATTCTAAGCATATTAAATGAATAGTAAAGGCAGAAAAAGCGTCTGTTAGAGTATCCAAGGTCCTAGAATAACTATTGAAGGAAAACGTACGTATGCCTACGAGCGCACCATAATTTTAAAAGGGACTTATTTACAATGGAAGGCATTCTTTTAATGTGTACACGTATGTCTTAAATTGGTTGATGTTTCAAATGTAAATGTAGGCTCCAAAAAACAAAATCGTTTGTCCAAAGGAGGAATAGAACCGATGTCCTTTGAATTAGGATGAAAGGCTTTAGGCACCAGACCATCAGAACTGCTATATATTAATAAACAGTTTATATTCAATGTAACTAATCAACGCCTAACAAAGTATAACGAAAGACACTTAGTCATTCGAAAGTATTCAATCGTTTCGCGCGTGTAATGCGTTTGTCTCATTTTTAAAATGATGATCACTCATGCAGTAAGCTTCTACGATTCTACATTACTAATGGTATTTTATTTACATATTTATAGTGGTACTTAATTGTTTAATATATGACACCACCTTTGAAATTATCATTTAGACAATTTGCGAAAAAGTCCCTTTAAAAGACCGGACTAACTTTCACACGTGGCCAAGTTACTTATAAAACAAGTTTTCTTCAATGTGATTTCTAGATTGTTAACATCGCTTCACTATTGCAATATAAAAAAAAACTGCTTCGACCTCTTGCGGCCATCTTTTCAACTGGAACCATCGTCAGATTTAATTAGAGCACATTCATAGTTTTCAAACAATTGTTTAGCATCAATATACACCAAGACACATCCGAGGACGACAAGTCAGCCTTCTAAAGACCATCAACATCATTAGGCTTAAGAAATATTTTAAAAACATGATTCCAAAGCCAATTGAACATTAAATAAATGTCCTGTCGGTAGATCCGTAAGAATACATTATAATATAGCGTTAGTGTTTTTTTGCGATAAATCCTTTAAAACATTACCAAGATCTCTTTATCGTGTTCAGGATGAATATGAGTGAAGCATATAGGATAGTTATTCAGTGTTGGAAAACTCCTAATAGTATTTGTAAATGTTCAAAATACACATCGACATACATTTTAGTGAAGTTGCAAACACCAGTTAACTTACCGGTATCAGCATTATGCTGAGATATAGAGAATATTTGTTCATGTCAATGTAAGATCGTTTGTTATTTCACGAGTGATGATAGAAAATATTATTTTTCTATGATCACGATGATCACGATGATCGTACACTGACATGAATACATTTTCTGTTTCTTTTATGCCCCTTTTCCGAGAAAATAATTATTAAATAACAGCTGTTTCCCTTTCGCTGAAAAGTTACCCTTTCTCGGAGTTTCTCCCGTGGCGTGTCTCAAATACCTTTCAAAACACAAAATGACGTCATTAGTGTGACGAAATGACGTCATTATACCAACGAAATTCTCCAGTTAAGCTCTTGTACAATGTGAACAAACGATGAAAAAGCATTTAAAAAAAATGTTGGATTCGGTGGAATGTCGATTTTGATTCACTCGTGATCATAGAAAATATACATATAATTATTTATGATAATCTAAAAATAGAAAAAGGAGTTCAGAAAATGTGTTGTTTTCACCGGTGAAAAGAACAATTTGTTCATTTTCACTGTTGTTATTTCACTGCATAAATGTCATATTTTATCATTAGGTATAAAATATTTTTTTTTAACTTATTGTTTATTTCGTATTCAATGTGAACATTTAAACATTTTACAGTACATATAAACCAATGTGAAATGCACTGCGATGATATAATCTTTTAAAGCATGAATTCCATCTCGCAAGAGTTAAGGTCAGTGGTTAGTGAGTATGTCTTTCAAGTGAATGTTTGATAAGAAGACACAATTGAAAGTCGATCTTTAATCGACACAAATATTGATATATTACTAATATCCTGTTTACAAACGCATTCATTATAGATAATTGAAAACGAACTGTTGAATTCAATATACAAACACCGCGGACAATAGAATATCAATGAAGAAAATCAGTTCACATCAATAAACGTGTGTGGAACGTTTATATCCACGTACATATTAGCATATAGAAGTTAAATAACGTAATATTTTGCTATAATTATTAGGCGGAAAAAAGAAGTTCAGCAACAATTATTTTTCCATATTACTAATTATTTTCACATCTCCATTTCTAAATCTTATGTTGTCACTTTATGCAGAATATCATTACTGCAGATATGCCTTGATTAATATTAAGAAAGATCGACATTCAAAGACGTGTTAACAGTTTTTCATATTTTAAAAAATGTCATGAAATTCTTTTACGAACAATGTTTTCTGTTGGGAAAATGTATGAAAGAATTATAATATCATTAAAGAATGAATGCGCAAATTATTGCCTGCCTTCCATTCGGAACTGCGAACCTCTTGAAACAGAAAACTAATCGTTGAAACTGCATCATTCAAGCTTGTTATTTACGCTGAGCATTTTAAACGATATATTTATAAAAACACTTATTTTGCAAAGTATCAATTAAAAGCGTTACATTTGGAACGTGAATGACTGAGCGTTTATTATTCAATACTTCCTCTTCGCCAACAACCCTGTGTACTCAGTGAATACATGATTACCTCGCGTGCAACCTGATAGCAGAAATCCAGGTCAGACTATCTGACAATCAATACTGAAGCGCAACTTGAATATTGTTTGCATATTGATAAACAATGTTAACAGTGCACTAAGAAGTCTGTAACCGTTTTACGTCGAACACAATAAAGCATATCGGTGTACTTGTTCAAAGTTGCAGTGTATCTTTATCGGTGCTTTAAACGAAATGGTCATTTAGACATCAGCCGTACTATTTCGGTGACTATAAATTATGCAATTATATAAATATTTATAAATATGAACAAAATCAATAAAGCAAGTGTGTTAACGACGACATTATTTATCTGGTATGAGTATTAACAAAGCATGAATATAGGAAGCTAAATAAGACATTAGTATTTTTTGCGTTCTTTTCATTAGAAAAAAATGTACGAGCATTATTTAATTTAATGAACGTATTGATGCAGTAGCAATTTCAATTGAATCAGGGATCTCAGAGAAACTTCATAAATAAGCTACAGCGCGGCTTTTGTTTGTCATGGGTCCAAACCGGCTGATTCGGCCGAACGTGGTCCAATACGGGCCCATGACACACCGTAGCCGTTATACCTCCCCATTCCTACACTAAATTGAAACTGTATTATAATACTGTATTAATAATGTTGTACATTTGAGAAACGGGCAAATATCTGTATTATATATGTATTATATGATTGAAATATTTAAACACAATATTGAATATGACAGAGGAACTCAAGAGAATGACTCACTTAGACCAAGAAACAATGGCTCACGATTGTGCCGATATGGTATATGCTCTCCAATTTAAGATTTTTTAATATTTCATGAAATAAATTGTTACAACAAACTGAACTTCATAGCTGCTGAAAAAAAAATCCACTGAAAAACGTAAACACTTTTAACCAGGAACAGTTAAGAGATCATCCATAACGGTATTTTTGGTAAAATTTGATTAACAAATTTCGAATGCAAGTTTGCAACGTTCAAATACATTCCGCCTTAAATTTAATTATGAACAGTTAAATACAAAAAATAACTTATTTGTGTACGTCCGCGAGACATTGTGAGTGTTTGTTTCTGCCTGACCTTACCTGACCTTCTTCTCAACACAGCGTATGATGGATAGACGATAATTATAACGCAATTATTTATTTCCATAAAAATTTCTAACAAATGTTCAGTATATGATATTTCCAGTTAGGTTAAAAAAAAAATTGAAATATTCCCTGCATCCCATGGTCTATACGGAAAATTATTCAAAATTCATCAAATGTAAAGCCTTTGCGTTTATAGATGTACTTGCAGCGTAAACGCAAACATTTAATAGAAAAAAAAATCTCTCAATTTATATAACCAAGACAAAAACACAAATTGTGTGAACATGTGTGCAATTATATTTAATATGTAATCCCAATCTTGGTCTTAATGTAAGCTAAATACATAGACACGTTTTAGTGATTTGATCTTAAACTGACTAGTCCCATATACTCGCTCTACATGTTCAGCATATTCACGCAATGTGAACACTCTAACCTCATTCAAACTACGTTCATGAGTGGTAATTTGTTTTTCCTCCTATATTCACAGTGGCCTTTATCCCACTTACCCCTAAATAAAATTCCAAGCGTTGGTTTCAAAAAAAAATGTTTATATAATTTTAAAACGGTTGTTTTATCAAAATACCTGTGCATAGATGAAACGCATTCATAGCAGCACAGCCGTCTGTGGTCCTTGCAGAACATGTCAACGCTTTGATTTTTGTGTATCTCACATATTTGTAGAAAAGCAACTAAGTCATTGCAATCTGGCCAGTTCTCCAATTCTTCTAGGCCGTATTTAATATGCTTACTAAACAATTGATCATGCAATCCGCAGCACTGCGTACACAAACACTGTTCACATTTTGAACAGTAGCACACTGCAGTTTCAACAATATTCTTGTCATTGCAGGATGCACAGTGAAAGAAGCTAACCCTAACATAACCAGCACCAATGGAATACTGAGAATGTGTTGTCATTATGTTCACAAACATTCAATAAACAAATAATAATCACTATTCAACTATTATATTATATACTCCCTTACTGATATTGTGTTAAGGTATTGCCACTTTCATAAATCCTTGTCCTGTGTTAGAAAACAGAAAAATGTTAACCTCAATGAAAAAAATATAACTGTCAAAATACTTCCACTGTTAACAAACCACAAGGTTATCTCTCCATACTGTACAACCTGCCAAGTCAGGTGACACAATATTAATAGATATCATATCGTCTTGCAATCTCTTGCACGACGGTTACATTACATTCACCTCTATGTTGGGCTCAGAACGGACTACTGATATGAAAGCGTCTCATTTATGTCATGATCATTCCAAGCGTTCATCATTGAGGTTACAGTATACTAAACAATCTCTTGCACGACGCTTACATTGCATTCACTGCTAAAAAGAAACCATCTCATACCATGATATCTTATATCAGTCTTAATTAATTATTATAAAATTGATATGTTTTTTTTATGTTAAGACATCAACATACATAAATACATCGAAGCAATGCCTAACGTCACTCAATAAAAAATATGTACAATTGTTTACATTTGTGAAGTGCGTGGAATGATTCCATCTGTGTAAATGGGCAATAAAATAGTTCCAAAGAGTTGCATTTAAACTTTTGCACGATTAATCGTAAATTTAAAAGTCATATTTCTTAATTAAATGCATGCGATCTTAAATATCAACTCAAATATACATTGAATGCGTTTGTTCGGTTTTACCTATTTGATAGACAAAATGGCATGCTGAGCCTTACGCAGAGTTGTATGTGAGAGCAAGGAACGACACCTCTGCGTGGAGATTGATCGTCTTGATGGTTTAAACGAAATTATTTAGATTTGACCAATATGGAGGCTTATACATTATATTGTGGAAAAACCGGCAACTAGTCATATAATTGAGCCAAAACTGACCGCAGCCGAAACTCAGAACTCTACGAGGCTTTGCAAATAAAAAAAAAATGATCTTAATTCTGATATGGGTTATTGCTAACAATGTAGCTAGTTTATAGAAGGGGTATTGATTCTCTTGCTACCATGCGCTGGACATGAAATTTTGGAATTTAGGGTAAATATTTCATATTTAAAATCTGTATCATATGTCGAAACTCTTATCCCTATTTTAGAGGGGTGGCGCTTTAATGAACACATACTTTACGTTAACTTATATGCATATTACCTCTTGTTATTTTATCCTTCCTTATGCCATCTATTTATTGATTTTACACGATCAGTGTTCAGAGGCAATCTCCACACAGAGTTGTCGTTCCTTGCTCTCACATACACCTCTGCGAAAGGCTCAGCATGCCATATTGCCAAGAAACTGGGCAAAACCGAACAAACGCATTCAATGTATGTTTGATTTGGATTTTTTTAGGATCAGAGGCGTAAAATAATGAAATACTATTATAGCAATTTTAAATTTACGATACATCGTGCAAAAACTTGCGAGTATTTAATGCAACTCTTTGGAACTATTTTATTGCCAATTTACGCAGATGGAATCATTCCACGCACTTCACAAATGTACACATATTGAACATAATTTTTATTGATTGACGTTAGGCATTGCTTCCACGTATGTATGTATGTAGGTTCGTTAACATCAAAAAACCATATACATTTTATTATAATGAATAAAGACTGATATAAGATATTATGGTATGAGATGGGTTTTTTAAATGCAGTGAATGTAATGTAACCGTCGTGCAAGAGATTGTTTAGTATACTGTAACCCCCATGATAAACGCTTGGAATGAACCTGACATGAATGTGACGCTTTCATAAAATAGTGCGTTCTAAGCCCATCACAGAGGTGAATGTAATGTAACCGTCGTGCAAGAGATTGGTTCAGAGGATGTATCATTTGAGAGTGATCAAAATGTAACTCCGAAGGCTTACAGATTTGCTTTGTTTAATTTGCCTTGTTTACACCACCTGACTCAAATTCAAAACTTGCTTACAATAACGATAAAACAGTCTGAACAATTTTGTAATTGAAGATTATCTATATAATAGTATTTTTTATTACGAATAGCAAAATAAATGAATAGATTCACCATGTTATGCCCACGCAAGACTAAAATGAATCTGTGAATGCGAACATGGAAAAACGCCCACCATGATGTGCTGAAAACATCAGCTCAGCTAAACAGAGAACAGAACCTACATGCATCAAGGAAAGCAGAAATGCTACATGCACAATAAAGATCGCATCTCTATTATGTCGCATCAGATAAAACATGTAAATATATTTTCTTGTAAACGATTGGACCATACAATATTATCAAACTATTATGGTAAGGGAAATAATAGGAAGATATGTTTGCTGTCGTCGGTATGTTTATTATACATTATTTTATATTCTTTTCGACGGATCACTTACTTCATTTTTTCGATTATGGATTCTCAGTAAGACATTGGCCCTGAGGGTAGCGTTGAAGTGTGTACATACTTCGATGTGAAGTAATGTCGTGGAACGGATATACACCGCATTATGATATTCAAATATTTATTGGTACACCCTTACATCTTTTCTCGTACACGTACCCATAAATACCTTCATGAATGCATACATAATATGTTTTAATCCGTAACTTCATTCGCATGGTGCGATCGCGAATGTACGTGTACACACACATCCATGGTTGCATTTTGAATGCGCTTATATACTTATCACTAGCTGCATTTAAGAATGCATTCGTTAAATATACATGAATGGTTTCATACCTGCATATACACACGTATTATTTGTACGTTCAGCGAATTCATTCACACATGCATCTATTAAAGAATGAATCATGCATGTAGCAACTGTTGCCTTAAAAATGAATTTAAGTGTCGATTGTTGCGTTTATTGATGCTTTTATTCATCTATCCATTGTCGGAAGCATAATGCATTTATATATGATTGCATTCGTGAGTATTTTCGTACATGTATCCAATACTGCTTTAATGACTGCATTCATAAACAAACCTCTTGCTGAATTCGTTTATGCATGCATACCCTTCTTCAAGGTTTGATTAATGAATGATTGATGAATGCAATAATACAGATATCCATAGTTGCATACAACAATGTATCCGCGGTCGAAATCGTAAATGTATTAAATATGGTTGCCTGCATGCATTGATACACGCATCTATGCGTACATACATAAACGTTACGACGGTTGCATTTCAAAAATGCATTCCATTATCATATACAGATGAAGCATTTATGGTCAAATGTTTAAGTGCATTAATTAGCGTATCTATTATTGCAATAACAAAGTCACCCCATGTTGGTTGCATGAATTCATTTATTCATTTATATATAATGGTATACATGAAGACATGTCATTAAACAATTGTCAATTGTGCATGAATTTATTCATAGACGTACCCGAGTTGCAAGTAAAATTCCATTTGTACACGCATCCAAGGTCGCATTTAAAAATTGATTCATGCTCGTATCAATAATAATTTGACCCAAAGCGAGTATGACAAGATTCGCTTTTCCATATTCAACACCGATCCGTCTATGATTTTTTTCATATGTATATTCTAAGATGGAATTCTGAAGTAAAACTGGTTTTGAAATCTAAAATCACGAAAAAGCCCAGAGAGAGCCTTCAGTAAACTATCAAAGCCGTAAACTTTTTCAAAATAATTTGTATATGATATTATAATACAAACTATATTTCTATACACAATAGATGATTAACGATTTCCGCTCGTGTTTAAAGCTATCAAACGAAGTACATGTCTGACTGCAGCTGTAATCAGTCGTTTTAAAATATCCTTGTGCATTTAGATACCAGGTACTTTTAAAGGGCGTTATTCACAAACGCTCGATTATGCCATTTAATATCTTCACGTAATCGATTTAAGCATACTAGTAATACAGAGTTTATCGCACCGGAATACGAACCCGATATCTCTGGGTCTGAACGTTTATGTAAAGGACAACAATGTAACATGCCAAATATACACCTTTTAGAAGCGGTGTTAGAGAGAAGACTTGCAAAGTTATTTCGCTATACGTATAAGTCTATATAAATCATGTGCCCCCTTGGCCTTGGCCTGTTCAGGGGCATAATTTGAACAAAGCAGGTTGAGACCAACAATCGTTGGTAACATTCCAAATATTAAAGTTGTATGCTACAAGATTTTAGAGTGTGTTTTAATTATCATGCTATAAAGTCTTTATAAACGTTCGTTATTGTAACGATTTTGCTTTAAAATTTAATTCATGTTATGGATACAGGTGATATAAACACTTTTTAAGGTCCATTATTCCAGTATATTATATTCGTTTTTTGTTTGAGAACAGAGTAGCAAGTTGCCAGTTCTTAACATGTTAACATGACTATTTAAATAGCCGAAAACAAACATATATGGGCAAAAGGATACACTTAAAAATTCATATTTCATGTATCGTTAATTTTATTTTTGTAAATAACACAAATAATGAAGTTTAAAAATTTAAAAATGCTTAACGTCATTACCAAATCGATGTTTATATGCAATACAATTAAATAGGAAAAGTCAGCAGACCAATCTACTGTTTTTTGTTTGAGATTCTAGTTAAAAAAATACAACTTATTTCGCGTTATTCAAACAGCTAAGAGTAAGCTTGCAATTTTCAGATAACGAGCGAGTCCGTTTAAGGTCATTTAGAAATCATTATTTACATAAGCCATATTCTATCCATATTTTGAAACCCAGATAATGCAATGCGTTTTGTGCAATTACATGTTACTCGTTGCAAATTGTTAGGTAACATACACAGATGAAACATTTGCTAGTGAGAAGATTCGTCGAACTGCAACAAAGTGCTTCATGTAAGTAGTTTTACATTTCAAAATGGACTCCACGTTGAAACTGTTAAACATTGAAAAGTTTATCATTTTGTTTTAGATATCGTATACATCGTATCTCTTGAGGAGGTAACTTTTTGCTAAAAATCAACATAAACACAAAATGCGTCTTTAATACGGTTGAATGATGTGTGAATTGATACATGCCCTTGGTTTTCCGAAGTGAAGACTTGCAAGACCGTTGTGTTTGGTTAATTGAGGAACCGGATCATGTGTTACATTGATGATGTATCGTGCGTTTGTGTAAATTTCTTATGAGTTAATCGGTATTATCCCCATTGGCAACGCCACCGGAAGTCTTGTTAGTTGTGTTACAGCCTTAGAAGTGATGGTACAATTATAAGACGAAATCCTGTACAGAGACGAGCATGGGTCTTTTTATGCCCGATGCTCTTAGTTCTGGTGTCTTTGTGTTACCACTAGATACATATCCGCTCCGTTGTGATTGTATTAGTGGCTTATTCATTATCTGTAAAACCGCTATCTTTTTATAGAATGCCTGCGTATCCAATATCCAGGTATGTGTGTGAATCAAAACTAGACCGGGGTTTTTAGTTTAACATGAGAACGAGATGCAATAGTGTTAGCTTACACTAAATTGTTTTTTTAGGAAGGCACAAATGTATTTTTTAATGTAATTCAAATTTTATATTAAGAACTGTGTTTGAGACAATTGAACGCGCTCAACATTGGCAAAAACATGTCGCCAACAGCTGACCGGTTTTTTTAAATAATTTTACCAAAATGTCTTGATTGACACTTTCCTATTTTAACCTCACATGAGCACGATGGTATTGTCGCTTTACCATGATGCATCGTGTGTAATGGGCCGCTTACATTTATATTATGAAGTATCATAGGAGACACTTATTTCCCATATTTCATTGAATTATGTCATGTTGGTTTAGAAAATTGATTGCATCGTACAATCGGTTAAATATTGAGAAAACACTGGAAGACATATGCTGGCAAAGTCAACACGAAACTTTCTCTGCATACTTTTTAAAAATCTAAACCTGTTTTGAACATCGGTCTGAGCCGTTAAAAACATAGACGCCCTGGGGCGGGGCAATTTCCGTATCGAAATTAAAACAGCTTGTGCACAACATAGATTCGATATCTCATGATCATGAAACATGTTTTAGACATTTGTCAAGCGCATGCGGGAAAACAATTTATGGTGTACCAAGCTCGTCATGTGGTGTGACAGTTTTTCATGTATGGCTAATTAGAGGTCTGGAAGTAATTTAGTTTGCCCATATATATCACATCAAGTAAACAAGTAGTATAGTGTCTTGAGCAAAAGGTTCTGCGTTTTTGTAATAGTAGGTAGCGTTTGTAACATGGTTTGTCGCCTGTTTATTATGGTATCCTTTGTGGGAATAACGGCATGTTGTGTGGTTCAAATGATGCACTGTAATATTGCTTAAATGTATGATGTGTGGTCATAATAATAAAAACCGTTTTAATTGCTGCTATGTTGTTTCTTTAATATTTAATTAAGTTTGATTTGGACGCGAGTTTTGGTGTCTAACGGACTTGCTATTCGCTTCAAGCGTCTTGATGATGTATGACATTATATATATTTGGAGTGTTTGGTAAGATGTAGATGTGGCATAATGTAAAGTCTCAGGAACTTGAAATGTCAACGGTTACTACTAAATAAGTTAGTCCAGACGTTCGCGAACGACTGTAATCAAAATATTTTGGCGAATAAACCTTCGATTATCATATTTAATGGATGTCTATATGATGTTTTGCTGAATTTAAATTCAGCATGCATAAACTAGATATTGGTGTACTAATCCAAAGTGTTATTTATTGCAAAAATATCAGTATTTCATAATTCATTCTAATTTGTAGAGAATGGCAAAATTGATATATTTTGGAGAGTCAAATATTACATTTTATTTTCTCTCATCCAACATTATTAGCAAATAGAGCAACGTCAAAAAGGAGTCGCTCGTCTGTCTTGAAAATTTCAAGTCACTTTTTAATTTCCATGCAGTGATGGGAGTTCTCCTTGTTGGTATATACTCGTAACATAATGTAAGGTACTTTGAATAGATGGGGTTATAATTACAGAAAATTTGAAAGATTCATTATAACTTTGATAAAATGGGTTTCTAGTATTTCCGCAGTGGCTATGTTTTGATATAACTATTTTTTTAAACGCTAGCACATTTCTAACTTGAATATGTATGTCTAACTAGAATAACAGATGTGTGAATGTTCGCAGTATATAGTGAAACAAAAAAAACACTATCTGCTGACAATTTCGAACTGTGACATTTTTTTACAGCTTATAACGCAAAATGATTCATTGTGTTCTTTTTTGCATTATACATTTTATTATAAGAAAAACATGTTTTTAGTGTTGAGTGTACATGATTTAAATCAACGACGTTATATTTGTGGCGTAGTAGATATGATGTCTGCAAAGCCACCGGAGGGTCACGAGTTCGATCCACACTGGTCGCGTTCCTTCGATCTCCCCTAAAGACACTAAGTATTGGTTCTAGTCAAAGGAAACGGACTCGAGAGAACGTTTCGATATGCCTAAGGGTTTCGATAAAATAGATCTTAAATAAATAGGTTTAAACGTAAAAATATTTGTTAGATATGAACGCAAAAAAAGAACGTTACACGAGACTGAGCAAAAAACAGAGCCGGTACATTTTGTTTCGGCCGCAGTTTCGCGTAACTTTTGTAGAGCAATTATGCCGCTTATTAGCCATAATACGATTATTGATTTTGCCTTTTTAACAGAAATATGAAACCAAATAAACTTAAATACATAACAATTTAAAAACGGAGACATCCAGTAATGTCCGTTTAAAAAACATGATTAAATCAATAGTAAAGGCTACTCTGTTTTAGCGAAATGCTAGTACCATTCGCATTATTACAATTTAGTGTTCAGCAATATATGCACCAATTTAATTTTAAGGACGTAAAACACGTTATTGGGAAGCATGCTGGTTACTGACCGCCCCTCTCGGTTTTATGTAAAGAATTCGATTTAAATGTAGATGTTGTTTTAAGTTTTCTGCTTCATTACCTACATTTGAAAGTATCGCAATTAATCTCAATCACGGTTCTTATTGACTTCTTATGAAGTAAAATTAAATCATAACTTGTTTTGAAAACGATCAAGTTCTGTAGGTACTAGTATTCACTCAATCACGTCGTCATCTCTTTATTCGAGAGTGTGGCGTTCGTTAGGGCGTTCTGGCCAGACTTCTGAACATAATCATTTAAGTCCTATGTAGAACACAGAACATCGCTGGTTTTAACTTTATATGACGCTCTCCATGATTTCGAAATTGCTTTAATCTCTTCTTTTGTGCTAACAATTCTGATACACGAACTTGTGCCCATAACGATTGTCGGGTTTCTACTCAATCCAGCCTGTTCTGCTAGTTTGTAACGTACAAATACCGTAATTATGTCGGACACTCTTAGTGCTCTGACACCCTCTTTTCAGCCTAGCTCATTGTTTGTGCGACTCTTATTTTTCTTTACCCGTAGTTTCCCTAATAAATAATGAGTCTAAATTTCGGACTGTTAAATTATATCAGAATTCTACATATGTGCGATAATTTTGGGTTTTCTTTTTCAACCAAATTACGGCCGTTCATAAAACATTGCAGCAGATGCCATAATTCAGTGGGCCGTAAAATATTAGGTTTAATTTGCATATTGTAGAAACTATTTTGGTAAGAACAGAAGGAGTTTAAGTTTTTTTCTTGGTATCTTTTTCGATATTTTTTCAAATCAGATTCAATCATTGTAATCCTATTAATTTTGAAAATAAGTGATTTGCAATTTATTTATTTAAGACAAATGTCCTTTCAAAACATGTGTATGAAACATTAATACATGTTTGTTGAGGCATATTTGAATATGTGAAAGACACAGATACCAGAACAAAGAAAACTTTTTTTGTTCAAGAATATAATGTTCATTCTAAACATACTCAATATGGCAAGTTACTGCATCAATAAAATATCCTAACGTCCATGCAATAGGTATAATGCCATATTGTCTCTAAATTGTTGGAGATTGTATTTCGGGAAACTTTTGCTTGTGTACGTTTTCGGTGACAAAAAACTAGTATGTTTAAGTGTCCGACAACTTCAAATAATATCGTATATCCTTCAATAAACTTACAACTGAGCGATGAAAACTTTTTCAGCAGGATGGCCACCAACTCAAATATGTTTACCGACAATGAGACAAACAACTGGACCAAGGCGTGCTTAGCACTCATTATAACGAAGGAAGGACTACTTAACTTTCTGAACACAAATTACAGAAGTTTCACTCAGCCGTTGGTATAAGTTGTGGTTACTGCTCCATTGAGCAACTCATACCATGCCCAACGCCTTCATATTGTACCAAGAGTAAACAGAATTGTCGTTTCCACACATCACAGAAACCACAGCAATGCTCAACGTGTGATCAAGTAAAACAGAATATAATATTCAACCACAGATACAACTGATGCGAAAAAATGGGCAAGCGTCTATTGGGAAATAGGCAAATGTTTCCTCCCTTCGGATGGATATAGTAGTGTTCCATCGGTCCAGGAATCAGACTTTATCGGCGTGATAAGCATCATGTTAAACTGCACACATTTGCAGAACTGTCTTTCCTCCTCGTGTTTTTCACCCCCACCACCCGATAAGCAATCTCCACTAGAAATGGTATGTTTTCAAGCACAATTTCTATACCAATACATAAGTGTTTGTATGTATTTTACTGGTACCTAAAGAAGTAAAGGTGAGTAAAGTGTCATTTGAAGTATATATGGCATATTTCCTGGTTTTAAATGATATCAATTAGTTCCAAACACTTAATTACGTTGCATTGCCCTTGTTCATTAATTTTGAAATTATATAAACATATCACTTGATCATTTAACATAATATCTGACTCCTTATGTCCGTCAGATAGGCCGAGATGTACGTCACACTTCAGACTGCAAGGTTACAGATGCTTCTCTGCAAGGCTATTTCCAGATACTGTACAGGCTACTGGCCGATTCAACGTGCTTACAGCATGATCATGCAGCAACGGTGGCGCGCACGAGACTTAGTGATGTAAGGTTATGAATTAAAGGGACTATTTTACATATATACAATTCAAACCAGTTTACGACATTTTCCAAAAATTCAAGAACGAATTATTAAACAATTTGATAAATTAGCAATTTAACACTAGGGTAATTTAAGTTGATAATGCAAATGTTTATTTTAATTGAAGAAAAAAGTGTGTAACGCATTGTATGTCCTTACAAATGGAGAGACATTATGCAACTTTTTCGTCCGTAAGAACATCAAGACACGTTCACAGATGAATGACCTTCATTTGTAGATGGTTGTAAAATAAATTTTATTGGCTCCTCTTTAACTACTCGCTGGATTTTGCTAAATCTTTCAGCGGTGAATGGCTTAAATGTGTAGGTTTTATATAAGGGACATATTGCATCTGCAATATTTTGTTAATAAACATAAATTTATACATATATGGACGCAAGTGTCACGGTCTTTAACGAAAACAGTTAAATAGTCTGATGATGTATAGAAACGTAAGCATTATTAAAATGAACATGTATTTATAAAATGTATATAAATGGCTATATGTTTCTTTAATATATGCATATTTGGTGAAACATGTATTGTGGAGATTACCACATCATTCATTAACCGAACACAACAATATATTATTACATTTAAAAAACTTATAAATAAAACTTTATTAAGTTATTTAAGTCATTTAAGTGTGAAATGATACCGTTTTACAACGGGGGCGGGTGTGTGTGTGTAAGTTTTGCCAAATATGGCCATACTGATATTTTGATAACACTCTAGAAATCACTTTTTGAGCCCATGTTATTTACTCAGAACACTTTTTATAATGATATCCTGACCTTCATTGAAACAAGTTCTGATGTCATGATATATAGCCACCAGGGGGTAGGGTAGTTTTCCGTTTAGCGCATTAGGAAAACCGTTTCAACACTCTAGAGGTCACACTTATTGTCAAATTCAAGAAACCTTCTCGCAACATTTGTCCTTTAACTTATTAGCTAAGTTCGAAACTGGGTCTTATGGGATGAAAATTTATGTCACAATATAAAGAAGTGAAACTCCAGCTGCTGGAGCAGTATTGAATTTTCATTAAAAACAATTAGTTGGTCCTTTATTTAAGGCAAGTGACCGATTGCCCAAACAGTACAAACAAGGTTTCTTAAAAAATAATAAAAACACAATACCGCTACCAGCCTCTGAAGGCTGAAAATATAACAACATCGAAGATATGTACGGGGATACACGCTACTGCATCCACGCAGCACACATCAAACTGTTGTGCAATGCAATATAAAGAAGTGAAACTCCAGCTGCTGGAGCAGTATTGAATTTTCATTAAAAACAATTAGTTGGTCCTTTATTTAAGGCAAGTGACCGATTGCCCAAACAGTACAAACAAGGTTTCTTAAAAAATAATAAAAACACAATACCGCTACCAGCCTCTGAAGGCTGAAAATATAACAACATCGAAGATATGTACGGGGATACACGCTACTGCATCCACGCAGCACACATCAAACTGTTGTGCAATGCAATATAAAGAAGTGAAACTCCAGCTGCTGGAGCAGTATTGAATTTTCATTAAAAACAATTAGTTGGTCCTTTATTTAAGGCAAGTGACCGATTGCCCAAACAGTACAAACAAGGTTTCTTAAAAAATAATAAAAACACAATACCGCTACCAGCCTCTGAAGGCTGAAAATATAACAACATCGAAGATATGTACGGGGATACACGCTACTGCATCCACGCAGCACACATCAAACTGTTGTGCAATGCAATATAAAGAAGTGAAACTCCAGCTGCTGGAGCAGTATTGAATTTTCATTAAAAACAATTAGTTGGTCCTTTATTTAAGGCAAGTGACCGATTGCCCAAACAGTACAAACAAGGTTTCTTAAAAAATAATAAAAACACAATACCGCTACCAGCCTCTGAAGGCTGAAAATATAACAACATCGAAGATATGTACGGGGATACACGCTACTGCATCCACGCAGCACACATCAAACTGTTGTGCAATGCAATATAAAGAAGTGAAACTCCAGCTGCTGGAGCAGTATTGAATTTTCATTAAAAACAATTAGTTGGTCCTTTATTTAAGGCAAGTGACCGATTGCCCAAACAGTACAAACAAGGTTTCTTAAAAAATAATAAAAACACAATACCGCTACCAGCCTCTGAAGGCTGAAAATATAACAACATCGAAGATATGTACGGGGATACACGCTACTGCATCCACGCAGCACACATCAAACTGTTGTGCAATGCAATATAAAGAAGTGAAACTCCAGCTGCTGGAGCAGTATTGAATTTTCATTAAAAACAATTAGTTGGTCCTTTATTTAAGGCAAGTGACCGATTGCCCAAACAGTACAAACAAGGTTTCTTAAAACATAATAAAAACACAATACCGCTACCAGCCTCTGAAGGCTGAAAATATAACAACATCGAAGATATGTACGGGGATACACGCTACTGCATCCACGCAGCACACATCAAACTGTTGTGCAATGCAATATAAAGAAGTGAAACTCCAGCTGCTGGAGCAGTATTGAATTTTCATTAAAAACAATTAGTTGGTCCTTTATTTAAGGCAAGTGACCGATTGCCCAAACAGTACAAACAAGGTTTCTTAAAAATAATAAAAACACAATACCGCTACCAGCCTCTGAAGGCTGAAAATATAACAACATCGAAGATATGTACGGGGATACACGCTACTGCATCCACGCAGCACACATCAAACTGTTGTGCAATGCAATATAAAGAAGTGAAACTCCAGCTGCTGGAGCAGTATTGAATTTTCATTAAAAACAATTAGTTGGTCCTTTATTTAAGGCAAGTGACCGATTGCCCAAACAGTACAAACAAGGTTTCTTAAAAAATAATAAAAACACAATACCGCTACCAGCCTCTGAAGGCTGAAAATATAACAACATCGAAGATATGTACGGGGATACACGCTACTGCATCCACGCAGCACACATCAAACTGTTGTGCAATGCAATATAAAGAAGTGAAACTCCAGCTGCTGGAGCAGTATTGAATTTTCATTAAAAACAATTAGTTGGTCCTTTATTTAAGGCAAGTGACCGATTGCCCAAACAGTACAAACAAGGTTTCTTAAAAAATAATAAAAACACAATACCGCTACCAGCCTCTGAAGGCTGAAAATATAACAACATCGAAGATATGTACGGGGATACACGCTACTGCATCCACGCAGCACACATCAAACTGTTGTGCAATGCAATATAAAGAAGTGAAACTCCAGCTGCTGGAGCAGTATTGAATTTTCATTAAAAACAATTAGTTGGTCCTTTATTTAAGGCAAGTGACCGATTGCCCAAACAGTACAAACAAGGTTTCTTAAAAAATAATAAAAACACAATACCGCTACCAGCCTCTGAAGGCTGAAAATATAACAACATCGAAGATATGTACGGGGATACACGCTACTGCATCCACGCAGCACACATCAAACTGTTGTGCAATGCAATATAAAGAAGTGAAACTCCAGCTGCTGGAGCAGTATTGAATTTTCATTAAAAACAATTAGTTGGTCCTTTATTTAAGGCAAGTGACCGATTGCCCAAACAGTACAAACAAGGTTTCTTAAAAAATAATAAAAACACAATACCGCTACCAGCCTCTGAAGGCTGAAAATATAACAACATCGAAGATATGTACGGGGATACACGCTACTGCATCCACGCAGCACACATCAAACTGTTGTGCAATGCAATATAAAGAAGTGAAACTCCAGCTGCTGGAGCAGTATTGAATTTTCATTAAAAACAATTAGTTGGTCCTTTATTTAAGGCAAGTGACCGATTGCCCAAACAGTACAAACAAGGTTTCTTAAAAAATAATAAAAACACAATACCGCTACCAGCCTCTGAAGGCTGAAAATATAACAACATCGAAGATATGTACGGGGATACACGCTACTGCATCCACGCAGCACACATCAAACTGTTGTGCAATGCAATATAAAGAAGTGAAACTCCAGCTGCTGGAGCAGTATTGAATTTTCATTAAAAACAATTAGTTGGTCCTTTATTTAAGGCAAGTGACCGATTGCCCAAACAGTACAAACAAGGTTTCTTAAAAAATAATAAAAACACAATACCGCTACCAGCCTCTGAAGGCTGAAAATATAACAACATCGAAGATATGTACGGGGATACACGCTACTGCATCCACGCAGCACACATCAAACTGTTGTGCAATGCAATATAAAGAAGTGAAACTCCAGCTGCTGGAGCAGTATTGAATTTTCATTAAAAACAATTAGTTGGTCCTTTATTTAAGGCAAGTGACCGATTGCCCAAACAGTACAAACAAGGTTTCTTAAAAAATAATAAAAACACAATACCGCTACCAGCCTCTGAAGGCTGAAAATATAACAACATCGAAGATATGTACGGGGATACACGCTACTGCATCCACGCAGCACACATCAAACTGTTGTGCAATGCAATATAAAGAAGTGAAACTCCAGCTGCTGGAGCAGTATTGAATTTTCATTAAAAACAATTAGTTGGTCCTTTATTTAAGGCAAGTGACCGATTGCCCAAACAGTACAAACAAGGTTTCTTAAAAAATAATAAAAACACAATACCGCTACCAGCCTCTGAAGGCTGAAAATATAACAACATCGAAGATATGTACGGGGATACACGCTACTGCATCCACGCAGCACACATCAAACTGTTGTGCAATGCAATATAAAGAAGTGAAACTCCAGCTGCTGGAGCAGTATTGAATTTTCATTAAAAACAATTAGTTGGTCCTTTATTTAAGGCAAGTGACCGATTGCCCAAACAGTACAAACAAGGTTTCTTAAAAAATAATAAAAACACAATACCGCTACCAGCCTCTGAAGGCTGAAAATATAACAACATCGAAGATATGTACGGGGATACACGCTACTGCATCCACGCAGCACACATCAAACTGTTGTGCAATGCAATATAAAGAAGTGAAACTCCAGCTGCTGGAGCAGTATTGAATTTTCATTAAAAACAATTAGTTGGTCCTTTATTTAAGGCAAGTGACCGATTGCCCAAACAGTACAAACAAGGTTTCTTAAAAAATAATAAAAACACAATACCGCTACCAGCCTCTGAAGGCTGAAAATATAACAACATCGAAGATATGTACGGGGATACACGCTACTGCATCCACGCAGCACACATCAAACTGTTGTGCAATGCAATATAAAGAAGTGAAACTCCAGCTGCTGGAGCAGTATTGAATTTTCATTAAAAACAATTAGTTGGTCCTTTATTTAAGGCAAGTGACCGATTGCCCAAACAGTACAAACAAGGTTTCTTAAAAAATAATAAAAACACAATACCGCTACCAGCCTCTGAAGGCTGAAAATATAACAACATCGAAGATATGTACGGGGATACACGCTACTGCATCCACGCAGCACACATCAAACTGTTGTGCAATGCAATATAAAGAAGTGAAACTCCAGCTGCTGGAGCAGTATTGAATTTTCATTAAAAACAATTAGTTGGTCCTTTATTTAAGGCAAGTGACCGATTGCCCAAACAGTACAAACAAGGTTTCTTAAAAATAATAAAAACACAATACCGCTACCAGCCTCTGAAGGCTGAAAATATAACAACATCGAAGATATGTACGGGGATACACGCTACTGCATCCACGCAGCACACATCAAACTGTTGTGCAATGCAATATAAAGAAGTGAAACTCCAGCTGCTGGAGCAGTATTGAATTTTCATTAAAAACAATTAGTTGGTCCTTTATTTAAGGCAAGTGACCGATTGCCCAAACAGTACAAACAAGGTTTCTTAAAAAATAATAAAAACACAATACCGCTACCAGCCTCTGAAGGCTGAAAATATAACAACATCGAAGATATGTACGGGGATACACGCTACTGCATCCACGCAGCACACATCAAACTGTTGTGCAATGCAATATAAAGAAGTGAAACTCCAGCTGCTGGAGCAGTATTGAATTTTCATTAAAAACAATTAGTTGGTCCTTTATTTAAGGCAAGTGACCGATTGCCCAAACAGTACAAACAAGGTTTCTTAAAAAATAATAAAAACACAATACCGCTACCAGCCTCTGAAGGCTGAAAATATAACAACATCGAAGATATGTACGGGGATACACGCTACTGCATCCACGCAGCACACATCAAACTGTTGTGCAATGCAATATAAAGAAGTGAAACTCCAGCTGCTGGAGCAGTATTGAATTTTCATTAAAAACAATTAGTTGGTCCTTTATTTAAGGCAAGTGACCGATTGCCCAAACAGTACAAACAAGGTTTCTTAAAAAATAATAAAAACACAATACCGCTACCAGCCTCTGAAGGCTGAAAATATAACAACATCGAAGATATGTACGGGGATACACGCTACTGCATCCACGCAGCACACATCAAACTGTTGTGCAATGCAATATAAAGAAGTGAAACTCCAGCTGCTGGAGCAGTATTGAATTTTCATTAAAAACAATTAGTTGGTCCTTTATTTAAGGCAAGTGACCGATTGCCCAAACAGTACAAACAAGGTTTCTTAAAAAATAATAAAAACACAATACCGCTACCAGCCTCTGAAGGCTGAAAATATAACAACATCGAAGATATGTACGGGGATACACGCTACTGCATCCATGCAGCACACATCAAACTGTTGTGCAATGCAATATAAAGAAGTGAAACTCCAGCTGCTGGAGCAGTATTGAATTTTCATTAAAAACAATTAGTTGGTCCTTTATTTAAGGCAAGTGACCGATTGCCCAAACAGTACAAACAAGGTTTCTTAAAAAATAATAAAAACACAATACCGCTACCAGCCTCTGAAGGCTGAAAATATAACAACATCGAAGATATGTACGGGGATACACGCTACTGCATCCACGCAGCACACATCAAACTGTTGTGCAATGCAATATAAAGAAGTGAAACTCCAGCTGCTGGAGCAGTATTGAATTTTCATTAAAAACAATTAGTTGGTCCTTTATTTAAGGCAAGTGACCGATTGCCCAAACAGTACAAACAAGGTTTCTTAAAAAATAATAAAAACACAATACCGCTACCAGCCTCTGAAGGCTGAAAATATAACAACATCGAAGATATGTACGGGGATACACGCTACTGCATCCACGCAGCACACATCAAACTGTTGTGCAATGCAATATAAAGAAGTGAAACTCCAGCTGCTGGAGCAGTATTGAATTTTCATTAAAAACAATTAGTTGGTCCTTTATTTAAGGCAAGTGACCGATTGCCCAAACAGTACAAACAAGGTTTCTTAAAAAATAATAAAAACACAATACCGCTACCAGCCTCTGAAGGCTGAAAATATAACAACATCGAAGATATGTACGGGGATACACGCTACTGCATCCACGCAGCACACATCAAACTGTTGTGCAATGCAATATAAAGAAGTGAAACTCCAGCTGCTGGAGCAGTATTGAATTTTCATTAAAAACAATTAGTTGGTCCTTTATTTAAGGCAAGTGACCGATTGCCCAAACAGTACAAACAAGGTTTCTTAAAAAATAATAAAAACACAATACCGCTACCAGCCTCTGAAGGCTGAAAATATAACAACATCGAAGATATGTACGGGGATACACGCTACTGCATCCACGCAGCACACATCAAACTGTTGTGCAATGCAATATAAAGAAGTGAAACTCCAGCTGCTGGAGCAGTATTGAATTTTCATTAAAAACAATTAGTTGGTCCTTTATTTAAGGCAAGTGACCGATTGCCCAAACAGTACAAACAAGGTTTCTTAAAAAATAATAAAAACACAATACCGCTACCAGCCTCTGAAGGCTGAAAATATAACAACATCGAAGATATGTACGGGGATACACGCTACTGCATCCACGCAGCACACATCAAACTGTTGTGCAATGCAATATAAAGAAGTGAAACTCCAGCTGCTGGAGCAGTATTGAATTTTCATTAAAAACAATTAGTTGGTCCTTTATTTAAGGCAAGTGACCGATTGCCCAAACAGTACAAACAAGGTTTCTTAAAAAATAATAAAAACACAATACCGCTACCAGCCTCTGAAGGCTGAAAATATAACAACATCGAAGATATGTACGGGGATACACGCTACTGCATCCACGCAGCACACATCAAACTGTTGTGCAATGCAATATAAAGAAGTGAAACTCCAGCTGCTGGAGCAGTATTGAATTTTCATTAAAAACAATTAGTTGGTCCTTTATTTAAGGCAAGTGACCGATTGCCCAAACAGTACAAACAAGGTTTCTTAAAAAATAATAAAAACACAATACCGCTACCAGCCTCTGAAGGCTGAAAATATAACAACATCGAAGATATGTACGGGGATACACGCTACTGCATCCACGCAGCACACATCAAACTGTTGTGCAATGCAATATAAAGAAGTGAAACTCCAGCTGCTGGAGCAGTATTGAATTTTCATTAAAAACAATTAGTTGGTCCTTTATTTAAGGCAAGTGACCGATTGCCCAAACAGTACAAACAAGGTTTCTTAAAAAATAATAAAAACACAATACCGCTACCAGCCTCTGAAGGCTGAAAATATAACAACATCGAAGATATGTACGGGGATACACGCTACTGCATCCACGCAGCACACATCAAACTGTTGTGCAATGCAATATAAAGAAGTGAAACTCCAGCTGCTGGAGCAGTATTGAATTTTCATTAAAAACAATTAGTTGGTCCTTTATTTAAGGCAAGTGACCGATTGCCCAAACAGTACAAACAAGGTTTCTTAAAAAATAATAAAAACACAATACCGCTACCAGCCTCTGAAGGCTGAAAATATAACAACATCGAAGATATGTACGGGGATACACGCTACTGCATCCACGCAGCACACATCAAACTGTTGTGCAATGCAATATAAAGAAGTGAAACTCCAGCTGCTGGAGCAGTATTGAATTTTCATTAAAAACAATTAGTTGGTCCTTTATTTAAGGCAAGTGACCGATTGCCCAAACAGTACAAACAAGGTTTCTTAAAAAATAATAAAAACACAATACCGCTACCAGCCTCTGAAGGCTGAAAATATAACAACATCGAAGATATGTACGGGGATACACGCTACTGCATCCACGCAGCACACATCAAACTGTTGTGCAATGCAATATAAAGAAGTGAAACTCCAGCTGCTGGAGCAGTATTGAATTTTCATTAAAAACAATTAGTTGGTCCTTTATTTAAGGCAAGTGACCGATTGCCCAAACAGTACAAACAAGGTTTCTTAAAAAATAATAAAAACACAATACCGCTACCAGCCTCTGAAGGCTGAAAATATAACAACATCGAAGATATGTACGGGGATACACGCTACTGCATCCACGCAGCACACATCAAACTGTTGTGCAATGCAATATAAAGAAGTGAAACTCCAGCTGCTGGAGCAGTATTGAATTTTCATTAAAAACAATTAGTTGGTCCTTTATTTAAGGCAAGTGACCGATTGCCCAAACAGTACAAACAAGGTTTCTTAAAAAATAATAAAAACACAATACCGCTACCAGCCTCTGAAGGCTGAAAATATAACAACATCGAAGATATGTACGGGGATACACGCTACTGCATCCACGCAGCACACATCAAACTGTTGTGCAATGCAATATAAAGAAGTGAAACTCCAGCTGCTGGAGCAGTATTGAATTTTCATTAAAAACAATTAGTTGGTCCTTTATTTAAGGCAAGTGACCGATTGCCCAAACAGTACAAACAAGGTTTCTTAAAAAATAATAAAAACACAATACCGCTACCAGCCTCTGAAGGCTGAAAATATAACAACATCGAAGATATGTACGGGGATACACGCTACTGCATCCACGCAGCACACATCAAACTGTTGTGCAATGCAATATAAAGAAGTGAAACTCCAGCTGCTGGAGCAGTATTGAATTTTCATTAAAAACAATTAGTTGGTCCTTTATTTAAGGCAAGTGACCGATTGCCCAAACAGTACAAACAAGGTTTCTTAAAAAATAATAAAAACACAATACCGCTACCAGCCTCTGAAGGCTGAAAATATAACAACATCGAAGATATGTACGGGGATACACGCTACTGCATCCACGCAGCACACATCAAACTGTTGTGCAATGCAATATAAAGAAGTGAAACTCCAGCTGCTGGAGCAGTATTGAATTTTCATTAAAAACAATTAGTTGGTCCTTTATTTAAGGCAAGTGACCGATTGCCCAAACAGTACAAACAAGGTTTCTTAAAAAATAATAAAAACACAATACCGCTACCAGCCTCTGAAGGCTGAAAATATAACAACATCGAAGATATGTACGGGGATACACGCTACTGCATCCACGCAGCACACATCAAACTGTTGTGCAATGCAATATAAAGAAGTGAAACTCCAGCTGCTGGAGCAGTATTGAATTTTCATTAAAAACAATTAGTTGGTCCTTTATTTAAGGCAAGTGACCGATTGCCCAAACAGTACAAACAAGGTTTCTTAAAAAATAATAAAAACACAATACCGCTACCAGCCTCTGAAGGCTGAAAATATAACAACATCGAAGATATGTACGGGGATACACGCTACTGCATCCACGCAGCACACATCAAACTGTTGTGCAATGCAATATAAAGAAGTGAAACTCCAGCTGCTGGAGCAGTATTGAATTTTCATTAAAAACAATTAGTTGGTCCTTTATTTAAGGCAAGAAACCGATTGCCCAAACAGTACAAACAAGGTTTCTTAAAAAATAATAAAAACACAATACCGCTACCAGCCTCTGAAGGCTGAAAATATAACAACATCGAAGATATGTACGGGGATACACGCTACTGCATCCACGCAGCACACATCAAACTGTTGTGCAATGCAATATAAAGAAGTGAAACTCCAGCTGCTGGAGCAGTATTGAATTTTCATTAAAAACAATTAGTTGGTCCTTTATTTAAGGCAAGTGACCGATTGCCCAAACAGTACAAACAAGGTTTCTTAAAAAATAATAAAAACACAATACCGCTACCAGCCTCTGAAGGCTGAAAATATAACAACATCGAAGATATGTACGGGGATACACGCTACTGCATCCACGCAGCACACATCAAACTGTTGTGCAATGCAATATAAAGAAGTGAAACTCCAGCTGCTGGAGCAGTATTGAATTTTCATTAAAAACAATTAGTTGGTCCTTTATTTAAGGCAAGTGACCGATTGCCCAAACAGTACAAACAAGGTTTCTTAAAAAATAATAAAAACACAATACCGCTACCAGCCTCTGAAGGCTGAAAATATAACAACATCGAAGATATGTACGGGGATACACGCTACTGCATCCACGCAGCACACATCAAACTGTTGTGCAATGCAATATAAAGAAGTGAAACTCCAGCTGCTGGAGCAGTATTGAATTTTCATTAAAAACAATTAGTTGGTCCTTTATTTAAGGCAAGTGACCGATTGCCCAAACAGTACAAACAAGGTTTCTTAAAAAATAATAAAAACACAATACCGCTACCAGCCTCTGAAGGCTGAAAATATAACAACATCGAAGATATGTACGGGGATACACGCTACTGCATCCACGCAGCACACATCAAACTGTTGTGCAATGCAATATAAAGAAGTGAAACTCCAGCTGCTGGAGCAGTATTGAATTTTCATTAAAAACAATTAGTTGGTCCTTTATTTAAGGCAAGTGACCGATTGCCCAAACAGTACAAACAAGGTTTCTTAAAAAATAATAAAAACACAATACCGCTACCAGCCTCTGAAGGCTGAAAATATAACAACATCGAAGATATGTACGGGGATACACGCTACTGCATCCACGCAGCACACATCAAACTGTTGTGCAATGCAATATAAAGAAGTGAAACTCCAGCTGCTGGAGCAGTATTGAATTTTCATTAAAAACAATTAGTTGGTCCTTTATTTAAGGCAAGTGACCGATTGCCCAAACAGTACAAACAAGGTTTCTTAAAAAATAATAAAAACACAATACCGCTACCAGCCTCTGAAGGCTGAAAATATAACAACATCGAAGATATGTACGGGGATACACGCTACTGCATCCACGCAGCACACATCAAACTGTTGTGCAATGCAATATAAAGAAGTGAAACTCCAGCTGCTGGAGCAGTATTGAATTTTCATTAAAAACAATTAGTTGGTCCTTTATTTAAGGCAAGTGACCGATTGCCCAAACAGTACAAACAAGGTTTCTTAAAAAATAATAAAAACACAATACCGCTACCAGCCTCTGAAGGCTGAAAATATAACAACATCGAAGATATGTACGGGGATACACGCTACTGCATCCACGCAGCACACATCAAACTGTTGTGCAATGCAATATAAAGAAGTGAAACTCCAGCTGCTGGAGCAGTATTGAATTTTCATTAAAAACAATTAGTTGGTCCTTTATTTAAGGCAAGTGACCGATTGCCCAAACAGTACAAACAAGGTTTCTTAAAAAATAATAAAAACACAATACCGCTACCAGTCTCTGAAGGCTGAAAATATAACAACATCGAAGATATGTACGGGGATACACGCTACTGCATCCACGCAGCACACATCAAACTGTTGTGCAATGCAATATAAAGAAGTGAAACTCCAGCTGCTGGAGCAGTATTGAATTTTCATTAAAAACAATTAGTTGGTCCTTTATTTAAGGCAAGTGACCGATTGCCCAAACAGTACAAACAAGGTTTCTTAAAAAATAATAAAAACACAATACCGCTACCAGCCTCTGAAGGCTGAAAATATAACAACATCGAAGATATGTACGGGGATACACGCTACTGCATCCACGCAGCACACATCAAACTGTTGTGCAATGCAATATAAAGAAGTGAAACTCCAGCTGCTGGAGCAGTATTGAATTTTCATTAAAAACAATTAGTTGGTCCTTTATTTAAGGCAAGTGACCGATTGCCCAAACAGTACAAACAAGGTTTCTTAAAAAATAATAAAAACACAATACCGCTACCAGCCTCTGAAGGCTGAAAATATAACAACATCGAAGATATGTACGGGGATACACGCTACTGCATCCACGCAGCACACATCAAACTGTTGTGCAATGCAATATAAAGAAGTGAAACTCCAGCTGCTGGAGCAGTATTGAATTTTCATTAAAAACAATTAGTTGGTCCTTTATTTAAGGCAAGTGACCGATTGCCCAAACAGTACAAACAAGGTTTCTTAAAAAATAATAAAAACACAATACCGCTACCAGCCTCTGAAGGCTGAAAATATAACAACATCGAAGATATGTACGGGGATACACGCTACTGCATCCACGCAGCACACATCAAACTGTTGTGCAATGCAATATAAAGAAGTGAAACTCCAGCTGCTGGAGCAGTATTGAATTTTCATTAAAAACAATTAGTTGGTCCTTTATTTAAGGCAAGTGACCGATTGCCCAAACAGTACAAACAAGGTTTCTTAAAAAATAATAAAAACACAATACCGCTACCAGCCTCTGAAGGCTGAAAATATAACAACATCGAAGATATGTACGGGGATACACGCTACTGCATCCACGCAGCACACATCAAACTGTTGTGCAATGCAATATAAAGAAGTGAAACTCCAGCTGCTGGAGCAGTATTGAATTTTCATTAAAAACAATTAGTTGGTCCTTTATTTAAGGCAAGTGACCGATTGCCCAAACAGTACAAACAAGGTTTCTTAAAAAATAATAAAAACACAATACCGCTACCAGCCTCTGAAGGCTGAAAATATAACAACATCGAAGATATGTACGGGGATACACGCTACTGCATCCACGCAGCACACATCAAACTGTTGTGCAATGCAATATAAAGAAGTGAAACTCCAGCTGCTGGAGCAGTATTGAATTTTCATTAAAAACAATTAGTTGGTCCTTTATTTAAGGCAAGTGACCGATTGCCCAAACAGTACAAACAAGGTTTCTTAAAAAATAATAAAAACACAATACCGCTACCAGCCTCTGAAGGCTGAAAATATAACAACATCGAAGATATGTACGGGGATACACGCTACTGCATCCACGCAGCACACATCAAACTGTTGTGCAATGCAATATAAAGAAGTGAAACTCCAGCTGCTGGAGCAGTATTGAATTTTCATTAAAAACAATTAGTTGGTCCTTTATTTAAGGCAAGTGACCGATTGCCCAAACAGTACAAACAAGGTTTCTTAAAAAATAATAAAAACACAATACCGCTACCAGCCTCTGAAGGCTGAAAATATAACAACATCGAAGATATGTACGGGGATACACGCTACTGCATCCACGCAGCACACATCAAACTGTTGTGCAATGCAATATAAAGAAGTGAAACTCCAGCTGCTGGAGCAGTATTGAATTTTCATTAAAAACAATTAGTTGGTCCTTTATTTAAGGCAAGTGACCGATTGCCCAAACAGTACAAACAAGGTTTCTTAAAAAATAATAAAAACACAATACCGCTACCAGCCTCTGAAGGCTGAAAATATAACAACATCGAAGATATGTACGGGGATACACGCTACTGCATCCACGCAGCACACATCAAACTGTTGTGCAATGCAATATAAAGAAGTGAAACTCCAGCTGCTGGAGCAGTATTGAATTTTCATTAAAAACAATTAGTTGGTCCTTTATTTAAGGCAAGTGACCGATTGCCCAAACAGTACAAACAAGGTTTCTTAAAAAATAATAAAAACACAATACCGCTACCAGCCTCTGAAGGCTGAAAATATAACAACATCGAAGATATGTACGGGGATACACGCTACTGCATCCACGCAGCACACATCAAACTGTTGTGCAATGCAATATAAAGAAGTGAAACTCCAGCTGCTGGAGCAGTATTGAATTTTCATTAAAAACAATTAGTTGGTCCTTTATTTAAGGCAAGTGACCGATTGCCCAAACAGTACAAACAAGGTTTCTTAAAAAATAATAAAAACACAATACCGCTACCAGCCTCTGAAGGCTGAAAATATAACAACATCGAAGATATGTACGGGGATACACGCTACTGCATCCACGCAGCACACATCAAACTGTTGTGCAATGCAATATAAAGAAGTGAAACTCCAGCTGCTGGAGCAGTATTGAATTTTCATTAAAAACAATTAGTTGGTCCTTTATTTAAGGCAAGTGACCGATTGCCCAAACAGTACAAACAAGGTTTCTTAAAAAATAATAAAAACACAATACCGCTACCAGCCTCTGAAGGCTGAAAATATAACAACATCGAAGATATGTACGGGGATACACGCTACTGCATCCACGCAGCACACATCAAACTGTTGTGCAATGCAATATAAAGAAGTGAAACTCCAGCTGCTGGAGCAGTATTGAATTTTCATTAAAAACAATTAGTTGGTCCTTTATTTAAGGCAAGTGACCGATTGCCCAAACAGTACAAACAAGGTTTCTTAAAAAATAATAAAAACACAATACCGCTACCAGCCTCTGAAGGCTGAAAATATAACAACATCGAAGAAATGTACGGGGATACACGCTACTGCATCCACGCAGCACACATCAAACTGTTGTGCAATGCAATATAAAGAAGTGAAACTCCAGCTGCTGGAGCAGTATTGAATTTTCATTAAAAACAATTAGTTGGTCCTTTATTTAAGGCAAGTGACCGATTGCCCAAACAGTACAAACAAGGTTTCTTAAAAAATAATAAAAACACAATACCGCTACCAGCCTCTGAAGGCTGAAAATATAACAACATCGAAGATATGTACGGGGATATACGCTACTGCATCCACGCAGCACACATCAAACTGTTGTGCAATGCAATATAAAGAAGTGAAACTCCAGCTGCTGGAGCAGTATTGAATTTTCATTAAAAACAATTAGTTGGTCCTTTATTTAAGGCAAGTGACCGATTGCCCAAACAGTACAAACAAGGTTTCTTAAAAAATAATAAAAACACAATACCGCTACCAGCCTCTGAAGGCTGAAAATATAACAACATCGAAGATATGTACGGGGATACACGCTACTGCATCCACGCAGCACACATCAAACTGTTGTGCAATGCAATATAAAGAAGTGAAACTCCAGCTGCTGGAGCAGTATTGAATTTTCATTAAAAACAATTAGTTGGTCCTTTATTTAAGGCAAGTGACCGATTGCCCAAACAGTACAAACAAGGTTTCTTAAAAAATAATAAAAACACAATACCGCTACCAGCCTCTGAAGGCTGAAAATATAACAACATCGAAGATATGTACGGGGATACACGCTACTGCATCCACGCAGCACACATCAAACTGTTGTGCAATGCAATATAAAGAAGTGAAACTCCAGCTGCTGGAGCAGTATTGAATTTTCATTAAAAACAATTAGTTGGTCCTTTATTTAAGGCAAGTGACCGATTGCCCAAACAGTACAAACAAGGTTTCTTAAAAAATAATAAAAACACAATACCGCTACCAGCCTCTGAAGGCTGAAAATATAACAACATCGAAGATATGTACGGGGATACACGCTACTGCATCCACGCAGCACACATCAAACTGTTGTGCAATGCAATATAAAGAAGTGAAACTCCAGCTGCTGGAGCAGTATTGAATTTTCATTAAAAACAATTAGTTGGTCCTTTATTTAAGGCAAGTGACCGATTGCCCAAACAGTACAAACAAGGTTTCTTAAAAAATAATAAAAACACAATACCGCTACCAGCCTCTGAAGGCTGAAAATATAACAACATCGAAGATATGTACGGGGATACACGCTACTGCATCCACGCAGCACACATCAAACTGTTGTGCAATGCAATATAAAGAAGTGAAACTCCAGCTGCTGGAGCAGTATTGAATTTTCATTAAAAACAATTAGTTGGTCCTTTATTTAAGGCAAGTGACCGATTGCCCAAACAGTACAAACAAGGTTTCTTAAAAAATAATAAAAACACAATACCGCTACCAGCCTCTGAAGGCTGAAAATATAACAACATCGAAGATATGTACGGGGATACACGCTACTGCATCCACGCAGCACACATCAAACTGTTGTGCAATGCAATATAAAGAAGTGAAACTCCAGCTGCTGGAGCAGTATTGAATTTTCATTAAAAACAATTAGTTGGTCCTTTATTTAAGGCAAGTGACCGATTGCCCAAACAGTACAAACAAGGTTTCTTAAAAAATAATAAAAACACAATACCGCTACCAGCCTCTGAAGGCTGAAAATATAACAACATCGAAGAAATGTACGGGGATACACGCTACTGCATCCACGCAGCACACATCAAACTGTTGTGCAATGCAATATAAAGAAGTGAAACTCCAGCTGCTGGAGCAGTATTGAATTTTCATTAAAAACAATTAGTTGGTCCTTTATTTAAGGCAAGTGACCGATTGCCCAAACAGTACAAACAAGGTTTCTTAAAAAATAATAAAAACACAATACCGCTACCAGCCTCTGAAGGCTGAAAATATAACAACATCGAAGATATGTACGGGGATATACGCTACTGCATCCACGCAGCACACATCAAACTGTTGTGCAATGCAATATAAAGAAGTGAAACTCCAGCTGCTGGAGCAGTATTGAATTTTCATTAAAAACAATTAGTTGGTCCTTTATTTAAGGCAAGTGACCGATTGCCCAAACAGTACAAACAAGGTTTCTTAAAAAATAATAAAAACACAATACCGCTACCAGCCTCTGAAGGCTGAAAATATAACAACATCGAAGATATGTACGGGGATACACGCTACTGCATCCACGCAGCACACATCAAACTGTTGTGCAATGCAATATAAAGAAGTGAAACTCCAGCTGCTGGAGCAGTATTGAATTTTCATTAAAAACAATTAGTTGGTCCTTTATTTAAGGCAAGTGACCGATTGCCCAAACAGTACAAACAAGGTTTCTTAAAAAATAATAAAAACACAATACCGCTACCAGCCTCTGAAGGCTGAAAATATAACAACATCGAAGATATGTACGGGGATACACGCTACTGCATCCACGCAGCACACATCAAACTGTTGTGCAATGCAATATAAAGAAGTGAAACTCCAGCTGCTGGAGCAGTATTGAATTTTCATTAAAAACAATTAGTTGGTCCTTTATTTAAGGCAAGTGACCGATTGCCCAAACAGTACAAACAAGGTTTCTTAAAAAATAATAAAAACACAATACCGCTACCAGCCTCTGAAGGCTGAAAATATAACAACATCGAAGATATGTACGGGGATACACGCTACTGCATCCACGCAGCACACATCAAACTGTTGTGCAATGCAATATAAAGAAGTGAAACTCCAGCTGCTGGAGCAGTATTGAATTTTCATTAAAAACAATTAGTTGGTCCTTTATTTAAGGCAAGTGACCGATTGCCCAAACAGTACAAACAAGGTTTCTTAAAAAATAATAAAAACACAATACCGCTACCAGCCTCTGAAGGCTGAAAATATAACAACATCGAAGATATGTACGGGGATACACGCTACTGCATCCACGCAGCACACATCAAACTGTTGTGCAATGCAATATAAAGAAGTGAAACTCCAGCTGCTGGAGCAGTATTGAATTTTCATTAAAAACAATTAGTTGGTCCTTTATTTAAGGCAAGTGACCGATTGCCCAAACAGTACAAACAAGGTTTCTTAAAAAATAATAAAAACACAATACCGCTACCAGCCTCTGAAGGCTGAAAATATAACAACATCGAAGATATGTACGGGGATACACGCTACTGCATCCACGCAGCACACATCAAACTGTTGTGCAATGCAATATAAAGAAGTGAAACTCCAGCTGCTGGAGCAGTATTGAATTTTCATTAAAAACAATTAGTTGGTCCTTTATTTAAGGCAAGTGACCGATTGCCCAAACAGTACAAACAAGGTTTCTTAAAAAATAATAAAAACACAATACCGCTACCAGCCTCTGAAGGCTGAAAATATAACAACATCGAAGATATGTACGGGGATACACGCTACTGCATCCACGCAGCACACATCAAACTGTTGTGCAATGCAATATAAAGAAGTGAAACTCCAGCTGCTGGAGCAGTATTGAATTTTAATTAAAAACAATTAGTTGGTCCTTTATTTAAGGCAAGTGACCGATTGCCCAAACAGTACAAACAAGGTTTCTTAAAAAATAATAAAAACACAATACCGCTACCAGCCTCTGAAGGCTGAAAATATAACAACATCATTTGTGTTTTTATCATAAATCTTGGCGATGAGGCCCTTGGCAGCACTAAATGCATCGAAGTCAACATTAAAGCAAATGTTATAAATACTTTATAGGTCCTTTATTACCCAATCTTCACCAAACATGGTCAGAACATTTGCCAAATGATATATCGATTAACTTCAAAACTTGGTCGCAATAGATAAATAAACTCGGTTACATGGAGCAGGGCAGTTTATTTCTTTTAAATCTATAGTAAAACGTCTTAAAAACTCTACAAAAAACATATATTGCATCTTCATTTAAATTGCTCAGAACATATGTCCTAATTACTTATCAACTGGGTCGCATGGGGTGAAAATTAATGTCACAGGTTCATTTGAAGAACAAGCTTTCGAAACTATAGAGGCCACAGGTTTAACCAAATCTTGATCAGAACAGTTTTCCTTATACTATATCACTTGACTTTGAACTGGGTCACTAGGAATTAAAAATTAGGTAATGAGGTAAAATTAACAGTGTGCAAAAGTTAAGAAAAATAATGACTATATTGGCCACACGTATTGCCCAATCATGGAATTTCGTCATGTCATTTTTCCTAAAGCTATTTCTGCAATTATCGGTAGTTGGTCATTTGATTTATAAAAAAACAAGGTAAAACTAAGTCAAATTAAAATTTAAAAAAATGTGAAAACTCATGAAGCCTTATTATTGAGACATCCTCAAAAAACGTGCTCAGAAAAGGTTCCCCAATTATATCTTACCCGAGTTTGAAACTGGGTTACGCGTGGGCCAGAAAGTAGGTCAAGTCGAAATTACAGAAACACTTGTGAACACTCGTTGTCATAACATGTGTCCATATGATATATCAATCGAGTACAAAACTTGGTAATGAGAAGTCAAAAAGTAGGTTACTAAGTCAAATAACCATGAGGTGGGACAGTTTTTTTTGAAAACTGGACCGAGTTAAACATTGTTTTAAACAGTTCAAGAAGGTTTTGAAAAGTATCATTATTAAACATAGTGAACTCTTCTGGTTCAGAACATTTAAATTCTTTAAGTTGTTAGATAAGCGTCCTTGGCTTTCATATATATGCAGTATGTATGACGTCAAATAGCATGAGATGTTATGACATTCAAACATGCATTTCAAAGTTTCATTGTCCAAGAACATGAATTAAAAAGAACATTTGTTTTTTTCAGAGTGAGGGCGTATTTTCATTTCAAAGTGGTCATAACAAACAGATCCGCCACTCATGAAAATATGTTTAATATGGCCACTATCAAATGATTCACACGTTCTTGCTCTGTTATAAATAGATATATTTCAATTTTCTACAAATATGGTTGCGTACAATATTTCGTTTTAGCAAACAAAAACAGAGCACAATTTCGAATTTGCATTAAGTTGCAGAATGACTGCATGTCCCTAAAAAAACTCGGCGCGCTGTTGGAAGAGGCCCATCACACTCTTTAACATGCGAAAGAGGCAGGCGAACGTTTTAACAAGGAGGCAGAAAGGACCCTGGCAGATTTTCGACAGAGATTAGAAATTGCTTTGCGGGCTTGGGAACAACGCATTTATAGCACGACCAAAATTGGGGAACGACGCCTTAAAAGCACGACAAAGTGTGGAGAACAGCGCCTTAAATACCAGACTCAGAGTGGCGTACAACGCATATATGGAATAACACATATTGAGAGACAACGCATTGAAAGCACAACAAAATGTTGGGGAAAACGCCTTAAAAGCACGATGAATGTTGGAAAATAACGCCTTATAAGAACGGCAATAGTTGGGGGAAAACACCTTCAAAGAAATACTCAAGTTGGGGAACAAAATCTTAGAATAATGACCAAGGTTGGAGAACAACGCATCGAAAGCAGGAGCCATGTTGCAGAACAAGACATTAAAAGCAAGATACAGGATGGAACACACCGCATCGAATGCTATGTACAGAATGGAATTGTTCGCATTCAAAACGCAGCGAACAAACCAGCGCGAGACGACTACGAACGAGGCAAAGCAGGTTCGTAGACGAATTTGTTTTGCACACATGTTCATATCAATATAAGTATTACCCTATTTACATGTACACATAATACTAAAAAAAAATTCCTATTTGAACTGAAATGTTATCAAAAATCCATATTTCATATATAAATATGCGTCTTTCTGAACAGAATAGAGTCCATATAAGTTGTTGGAGCTATTCTGATCATCAGTGCGGCGTTCTGGTTAAGGTTTTTGTTTGCTTAAATCAATCGGTATTTGACTACTGATGGTATGTACTTGGAACCTAACATTCGTCTTTGTTAGGCCACTGAGAAAAGCTCATTAGTTGTGTGTCAAGCATTAAAAATATCAGCCTTATGCCATGGCTGTGCTATCATTTCAGATCTTCGTCAACGTTTGATGAAATATTACTATGACACGACTTGCAATATTCCCCTTTCAACATTTGATCACAGTCGTGATACGAGAATAAGTGACGTATTTGCAACGCACTAAATACGCCGTATCCAAATATGAAAAGATGGAACACGCGTGAAAAAGGAACAACGAGTATTTATATACAAAGAAATATTTTACACCAACGATAAACCAAATCAACGTATATACATACAGGGTGAACCGGGTACAGGGAAATCTACGTTTGCAGTTAAGTTAGCTCATCATTGGTGCAATGAAATCTGCCTACATCGGCGGTAGCGTCCATAAAAAAATTCTGCCTTTTAAGATTGGTTAAATTTTTGGAAATTCAAGTTTTTATTTTTTCTCTCATTTAGGGATTCGATGGATCAAACAGATGTAACGCAAATGACTAAGAAGCAGATAATCGATAAAACGTTTTCCGAAGACGAGCGCGGCGATGTATACAATCTTTTCGTACAAATAATGAAATCTGAAATTTGCCTCGAAGTACGAGAAGGTCTAGATGAATGGGTGTCTACCAGTGGCAGTAACATAGCTGAACCTTCCATGGCTGGCTTTCCCAACAATACTTGCACGGTACTTACAACATCTCGGTCATGGAAACTGCCTGATGAACTTATAAAGAACTCGCAAATTGACAGTCTGTTAGAGATCGAAAGGATAAGTGATCCATATTCATTTAGTAAAAATATAATTCGATGCCTAATTGACCATACAAAGGATCTAGAAGAAACTGTGGCGAAATTTAATGTATTTGTAAATCGTCCAAATCTCCCATCGTTATCATCTTCGCCAATGCTGTATGCCATGGTAATCTGTACCTTGGTAGACACGATGGAGGCTGAAGAACATTTAAAAGTATCATCATTGTGTGCACTTTACACTATTCTGCTTGAAAGTCTATGTAAAAAGGCTAACAGTGCAACTGGTTATTTCAACGAATCAAACCCGTCACCAATTCACTGTTTTTCTATCTCAAGGTACCTTCAGCCAAATATTGAACACTTAAATAGGCTTGCTGAAGTAGCATGTAAACTGCTGTTCTCTTCTGAAAGACAATCATCTATTGTTTTTGATGAAAAAACATTGTCTTACCTTTTTCCGCAGGAAGATATAACAGTTCTCAAGATTTTTGCTCTCAAGACAGGAATATTAACAAACAGAAAAGATAAAATTCAGACAGGAAGCTTTTACTCGTTCGTTCACAAAACGGTGCAAGAATTTCTCGCAGCATATTATATCGCAGGTAAACCACACTTCATTGATGACGTTTCTTCCAAAAATCAAAAATGTAACGATTTTTCATATTTTGACACATCGCAAGTTCTAATCTTTTTTGTGCGGAATACACATTTGCGTTGCGAATGAATTGTCAACTTTGATGAATCGATGTGCCATTTCTTGGGGTGATTTTGTATCGTATTGGGCGTGTCAGTTCATAATTGAGTCTGGAATCAGAGAGGCAGCAGCCAACAAACAGGATGGCATTCGCCTAGAACTCAGTCACTTTTACATTGATACAAGCGACATCAGAGATTGATATTCGATATGGTCTACAAACACGTCCAATGTCTTGTTTTTGTATGTATCATCCTCGGAAATTGAGACTTTGCAGATTTCACCTGCACGTGATGAGCCAACATCTCAGTTTGAGTTAAACCTGTCAACGTGCAACAAGTTGAAACGGATGGACCTATATAGGAAAGGCATACGGCTCAGAGGTAAATATAATATGTTTGTTAAAACCCCAAAAATGTTGTTAATACTAGTATTACCGTGATAAGCATTGTTTGGTTTTAACAATTTGCCATACATGTCATTCTAATAAATTAGGTGTTTATTCTATGACTGATAAGATGCACACTTACTTTAAGTTAATTTTAGTAACAGTAAATCATGAGGGCTTAATTTAAACATAATATCAATTAACTCTTACTAATGATCATGCTGTGAGTAGAATAGAAAGGTAAATAGCACCTAGTAATCACTCTTTGAAAAATAATTTGAGTTGGAAAAACATTTCACTTAAAACGCTTGATTTACAGAAGTTATTCAACAATGTAAAGGAAGATTTGTTTGGTTACAAAACGTAATGTATTGATATATATTAAACACTTAAAATAAATGATGATTACTGCATAACAAACTTGTAGAATACACTTATTATGTTGTCGAAATCTTAAAATACATAATCACAAAATAAAGTTCGATCTTTTCAGCTTAATTTTTGTTAAACTACCTCTTTAATATCGCAAGCCGTGATCATAGAGATATCAACATTCCTATGAACACAGACGATAATGCTGAATTTTGTATCGTTTATTTACATACCCTCGACGTCTGATTATCGTGTATACGTGTCAAGGATTTTGTTATTTTTTCACCAGTTTGCATGCGTGTTAACACAAATTGTACAACCATTTTCTTAACAGAAGCTATAATGTGTTTTATTTTTAGTTTTCATAATACTTTGACATTTGGCATCGAACAATTTAGGAAATTATTCATTTAGCGCTGAGTAGTAGTACCTAATACCACCGAAATGTGACAAAATGAAGTGAGAACAGTCTTTTTCAAATTGTAGCTGTTTGTTTGATACATTTTGATTTCAGAAACAGGTTATCGAAATTAGGTAATTATCACTTTCATAATTACAATTAAAATTGATTTAACTGCAGCGTTTTATAGTAATTTAACATATGGTTAATGTTGTGTTTTCATGATTAGTCCCTGCGATGGTCACTACACTCATGTTTAGTTTGGCATATCAACGCAGTGTGAGAAATATATTTAAATGAGAACTAAACCATTTAAGGGACCTCTTTGCATTCTTAAACGTTGCAGTACGTAAACTTATAAAATCTATAATCTGTTGAATATCTTTAACAATTATAATGGAGAGAAATAGAGGATATTTGTTGGATTTTTAGGAATATCGATTTCAATTCACGAGTGATCAAAATGATATTTTCACGAGTATATTTTTATATTTTTTTTCTATGATCACGTGTGAATCAAACTCGATATCCTTCCAAATCCAACAAATTGTATTTTACTCTTACAATGATTAGTTTTGTAATTTTGTCATTCCGGACAATATAATTTTCCGTTGGGCGCCCCGAAATGTTATTACATGTACGTTCAAGTTCAAAGGAACCTTATCCGCATGTTATCATAAACATTCAACGCAGATAAATCGCCAGTGGTTAAATTAGTGGGGTGGGTATACAATGGGGACAGTTATATAAAACTTAGTCTAGTTATGAACGGATCATGTTATGGCAGCGGTTACATCATAAGAAAAGGGAACTTACCGCTGTGAAGAGTTTTGTAAATTAACCCCATGGGTTGTTACCCTTTGAACGAAAAATGTATTGGATGTACGCTAATCCACACATGTATTGTTAATTCTGATATTGCGTGTAGCGTTTTTTAAAAAGAAACATTTTAAAATGCACGCACATAATTCGGGTAGCATGCCAATATGTAAATAGTGCATTTACTATTCAAATACGATTTTAAAACGTTTTTAGCATTTCAAATGAAAAATTGATTTATTATTTTGGAACATTCAAACATGAAACCGTATATGAGCGTGTGTTTCAATACATGTTGATATTAAATACCAGATGTGAACAGTTTATTAATGTTAATTGATTAAAATTCGTTACAATTCATATGAACGTGTGTCATTTACGAAAAATGTGACTGTCATAAATATTTTCGTAACCATTACACATTGAAATAATTATGTTGCAGACATAGCCAGTGCGGCCACATCGGAGCCTCCGGTCTGCATTGACCCAACTCAATCTACAGGCTCTCCTCCAGTTTTGCCCTCCATGTAACGCATTAAATTGCAGGATGTCACATGTTCCTCTACCTGGCTGCAAAGTCTGTTCAGCACGCTTCTGACACGCGATCAAGAAGTGCTCTGTGAGCTGAAAGTCTGTGACATAACATCGTGTACTGAGGGTGCAGTCAGCGGATCATCTACATATATTGAAGAAGCAATTATACAAACGAGGAAAAATACATTAAACATGCATAATAAACGAAATGACAATACCGGCCTGTGGGAGGCTCTCCGTGGCCTGAATATCAAGAGTCTGAGTCTTCAGAGCATAGTGAATCATGTAGAGTCGTTTTCGCAGTCACTTTCATCGCTCACACGGCTTGAATATCTTAGTATTCAAGTGAATAAATGTCCCGATGTGTGGGAAGCTCTCCGTGGTCTGAATATCAAGCGTCTAAAGCTAATACCGAGCATATTGAATCATGTAGAGTCGTTTTCGCATTCACTTTCATCGCTCACACGGCTGCAATCTCTTAGTATTAAAGTGTATAAATGCCCCAGTTTGTTGAAGGTTCTCTGTGGTCTGCCTATCAAGAGTCTGACTCTAAGTTGTTGGATGGATTGTTTGAAAGCGAATGATGGAGAGTCTTTATCGCAGTCACTATCATCGCTCACAAAGCTGGAATCGCTCAGTATTAACGTGAATTACATTCGCAGTCATGATTTGTGGGAGGATCTGAGTGGTCTGAATATCAAGAGTCTGACTCTGAGTTGGTGGATGGATTATTTGAATGTGAAGCATGTAGAGTCTTGTTCGCAATCACTATCATCGCTCAAAAAGCTCAGTATTAAGGTGTATGATGGTCCCGGTCTGTGGAAAATTTTCCATGGTCTGAACATTACAAGTCTCAATCTGAGTTATTAGGAGGAACGGACAGTTAATAATATAGAGTCTTTGTCGCAGTCACTTGCATCGCTCAAACAGATGCAAACGCTGACAATATGTATTCGAATATTTATCAATATACAGCTGCCTCAAACATTGAAGTATTTAAATATATATTGTACTTCTTTGCTTCCATCCGAATAATGCGAACTTAAGGACACACTATCTGCATGTACAGTTGAGACAAATGTTGAATTCGGATGTGCTGCATTCGACGATAACCTTTTAGAATCAGTCCAACTGGAGGATTACATTGCCATTCAACAAGAACTGGAGACGCTGAAGAACGTTGCAGTGAAACGATTCCGAATATTTGATAAGATAAATACAAACAAATATATGTGGAATGTTGATGAAAATTCGGCCTGGTATGTACGTGGCATTGGAGCTGACGATGAGGGTGATCAGGATGTTGAAAACGTTACAAATCATCAAAATTAAGAATTCCTTAAAAAAATTAATGATCACATAATCAATCGAATCATCAATCGAATTTCAATGAGATTAATGATCGAATGAGAATAATTGAATCGAAATTCAATCGAATGACTCCATGCATTCAACTGTGAAACAGAATGCATGATAAAAATCACAATTTATATATGATGGACATATTGTAAATAAGAATAATGTATCTCCCTTGGATATCATACATATATTTACGCAATTATTTATGTTATACATGGAGTTAGGCAATAATATCATTCTACGACGAGTGCATTTGCCATTTGTCCACAACGCAAACATAGAAATGTACTACTTTGATTCCTAGCAAGAACTAAGTCTGCTTTCTTAACGATTACATTCCCTCTACATTCAGAAACTATAGTCAGGTGTATGTCTGATTTGCATACGCATTATTAATCCATTATGATGGATTCAATGGATGACATGTGAATGGTAGTATGGGATTAACTCCAAAATGGTCTGTGCGAAGAAGGTGTTTATGTGATAGTCAAGTAGACCATTGTGTTAAAAAGAGGGAGCAATGTTAAAAAATGAACAGTGTGAGCAAGTGACGACAGCGTGTGGGTAAAAACAGAGTCATCGTATTAACAGGTTTCGCTTTAATAAGAAGTAGAAGCATTTTGAGAATCAATGAAGAAAGTGGGCTAATTAAAAGGTAATTCGTTTTACGACAAACAATACAGAATCAGCTGTGTATGGGCAAGAGAGAACACTGTGCGAATAAGAAGAGTGTCTGTGTCAACAAGAGGGAAGAATCTAGGAAAAAAGGGACGGTGCATGAACAATTCAGAAAGCGTACAAATAAGATGGTTCAGTTTGTGAACCGATGACAGCGATGACAGAAGATGATTTTGTTACGGAGCTAGTAAAATATAAGGAACAGGTTGTAAACCAATGAGGACGATGTGGGCAGAATGAAGTGAAAATTTTGCACACATTGGTTGATTTAAGTATTTAGTTATACTATTTATCAGCCGTCGAAAAACGCTCATGTGTTAATTAAACTCATACTTTATGTCCGGAAGTGCTATATATGTAGACTAACACGTTTCTGACCTTTCGGAGTGTAACATATCATTTGAGGCTTGTTATGAAAGAACGGTGAAGCTTGCCGATGTTTTACGTTTTTATAATGACGCCACGAGCACTTACGCTTAATATTTGTAGATAATGGGTTTTCTGTTGTTGTTGTTGTTGTTGTTGCTTTTGTTCTTTATATATATAACATCTTTGTATCAAATAATTTAATATGTTTTCTGATTATATTGTACCCGAAATATGATGACTTGCTTCCGAGTAGAAGGACCTACCTCCAAACACTGACTCATGTTAAAACTTCCTGTGATATGCAAATACACTATAAAACAATATGAATATAGGATATGAGACAAATGACACACAAGATGCAGACAATCGAGTGGTTAGAATCGTATATGGACTTTAAGCTAAATTGTCATTTTATGCTGGCCAGTTGTTGATGTGAAATAATGACAAAGCAGTGACATAGCCCTCGAACAAATGTTAGGGAGCATCAAAGTAATCACACTTATCGTGGAATTACCATACCATTCAAGGTCCATTTTTGTGTTATTTAGGAAACATGGGCATTTATTGTTTCATTAAGGTGTATATGTGTGACTAGTAAAAGTTGTTAGCAATATGTTGTTTTTTTTTACAAAAACTGCACAGGATGCATACGTTTGTTTTGAGATAGATTGGCGCGGCGGACCACTACTTTAACAATACACTTGCAAATTTACTGAATATTCATGAACATGTCCCGTTTTGCAACATGTGTGTTTTAACATGTGTTGTGAATACATACATGAATGCATTATTGTGTGTGTGGTTTTGTGAGTATGAAAAATACATCAAAGATCAATGACGGTTCTTATTACAAGAGGCGCAGCTGATTTACATTAATAATTCTGAACAAGAAAATAGAAATCAAAACTATTGTATTGAACTCAGATTGTATCGTCGATGAGAGTACAAATATTCTTCCGTCATTAAACGATAGGAGCAATCACAGCGCATTCTTATAATGATACACTTACAACATAAAAACCATAATTTATGTGTGAACCTTTTCACAAATTGCTTTTTAGGGTTCAATATATAGCACAATTGTGAGCTAGGACAAGTATTTTATCTATCAATATACGGTTTATGTGTGCAGAATTCTTCCATAGAGGCTATTGCTTTTGTTGCATGTTATCTAGGAATCCTAATAAGCAAGGTTAACTTACAACGATGCTAAACCTAATTTGTACACAACTTTTCGCTGCAGTTTGAAATTGTACCTCTTTGTATTACCTGGACAGTAGACATATAGTTGTTATGGCACGATACACTGTCTCAATTTTATTTACATTTTTGCAAAGTTGTTTTAAATGCAACAATCATTTATCAATATATAAAGGTCACATAGCGTGTTCCCTTGCGGAATATGAACGCGACACACACCCACAGTGATCATTTGTGTCAAAATAATGATATGCACTGGTTTTTAATGAAGCATTTGTTGTTGGTTTTTATATATTTGTTTGGCAGCCACTGTCTGTGTGTTTTAACAAACATAATAAGTAGAATATTTGTCCCAATCTGAATATTTGCAGATGCCATGACATATAAATCAAACGATATTTGTTACTTGCCATTTTGACATGGAATGTGGAAATTGTACTTTCTTTTTTAAGTGTCTTGGAGACTTATGTTCCGAAACACATTTTACCTCAATTATTCATACAATACATGCATTGTTTATACCTACAATCACTATATTGTGTTGATGAATATTACTTATCCATATAAATTGCACGAAACGCCCGCCATCTTCGAATGCTGACTTATGGGTAATTTGTGCATAGCAACACTTCATGACCTATTTGTAGGCATAAGGTAAGAACTATGCGCTATTGTTAGCAGATGTTCCTTCTCGTGCATTTAGTTTATTTTGAGAAAGTAAGTCATTTAAAGTATATGTTAATGATTAAATAGCGGTATCCTTGCAATCGCTCCATGATTAATCACAACCCTTATTGTGACCCGATTTCGGTCGCACAGTGACTAATATGTGGTCAAAGTGACCAAGTTAGGGTCACAGTTACCAACTGTTGCCAGTGTTTGGTCACAATGGCCGATTTTAGGTCACAGATGGAATGCCGGGGGTATATAAAGTGACCAAATTTCGGTCGCTGTACTCATTCTAGATTAACATCTTAGAGAGGCAATATCTAACAGCTTGTTTACTTTACAAGTTTTATTAGCGTTTATTATTTATGTATTGAGATATATAGATAATAACGTTTACACTGTGCCTTAACGTATTCGAACCATTCACCTACGTATTACAGTTTTAATTTTCTTGGTATTTTAAAGACCAGCGTCATCAAATTTCTGCCGTTCATAACTATTTCAATGGTGTACAGTAATTTTTTTTGTTAGACTACGCTACCGTATAATTCATTAATTTAGAATCAAACTGTTTATCTGCAGAACGTTCTATTATGTTAATAATACTCATCGTAAGTTTATTTGAAGTAATTGTTTGCATATCTGCGCGACTTTGTAAACATTTGTTCTGAATAAACGTGTTGAAAATATTTGAAACAAGACTTGCGTAAGGCAATCGTCTAGTAGGGACCACGGAACGCAAACATATTCACCACACTGATAAACATTAGTTGCAGTTCGACAAGTCCAATACTTTAATTGACTTTTTATTCTGTTAGCTCATGTTTTGCCCATGACTCGCCTTTTCCACATGTGTTCGACCATAACAACTAATTACAAGCTTTACAAGAATCATTATTACCACTGTTTTATAATCTTTTTTATAATATCATACAATAATCCCGACAGTATTTAAAGCAGGGCAAAAACCCTTTACATCTGAAAAATAAATGTAATGAACGAGTTTTAATAACACATGTCATGCTAACATACTTATAATACTTATTTACATATTTATAATGCGACTTAATCAAAAAGAACAAGTGATATTTGATGAATAAGTTTGCCCCCATTTTTCATAAATGTTAAATTATGTCACTTTCACTGACTGTTCGTGTTTTGTTCATATCATTTCAAAGATGATTTATAGCTTCAGGCAGTGATTTAATTATTGAAACCATTTACTGAGACTGCTACAATAAAAACGGTTTTGAATTCTGTATTGCTCTCTTCTCTTCGATATTCATATGAACCATACATTTTAAGAATTAATGTTCAGGTTTCCAGGTGTAAGAACCCACATTTGTTATAGTTATTGAGATATGCACAAGCTGCACACAAACACAAATATCATCAAGCATAAAACGTTTAGCCGGACTTTTATAAAAATATGGTCAGTGAATGTTATGTAAGTTGTATTTCCATTCTGTAGTTTAGACAGAGATGAGTTGTAATTGAACCCAGAAGTCTATTTAACAGTTCTTAATATTATTTTTATATTAGGACTTAAAAGTAGTAGGCCGACAAAATGTGTTAAATTAATTATTTTATAAATCTTGCAACAACCAGTCGATATGGTGTCTTTCATTTTAATTGCGCTTGAACTTTTCATAACTCTTTCCCATCCAGCGATGTTTGTCGTTGGTTGAAATTAAAAGTCTGACTCTAACTTTTAAATATTAAATGATGTAGAGGCGTTTTCGCAGTCACTATCTTCGTTCACTCTGCTGGAATCTCTTAGTATTAACGTTTATGAATGTACCGGCCTGTAAGAGACTCTCCGTGATATAAAAATAAAGAGTTTTACTCTGAGTTTTCGGATAAATTGTTTGAAAGTAAATCATGTAGATTCGTTTTCGCAGTCGCAATCATCACGCACACACCCGAAATCGCTTAGTATATGAATGTTCCGGTGTGTGCGGAGGGGGGGGTGGCTCTCGTTGGTCTGAATATTAACAGTCTGACTCTAACCTTTTGGGAAAGTTTGGACTTGAATCATGTAAAGCCTTACTCGAAGTCGCTATCATCACTTACTCAGCTTGAATTGCGTTCTATGGACGTGTTTGTCAGTCGCGATATGTGGGACGCTCCGAATGGTTTGAATATTAAGAGTATGACTCTTATCTAGTGAGAAAGTTTGGACATTTAATTATGTAAGGTCTTTGTCGCAGTCACTAGCATCGATGAAATAGCTGGAAACGCTTACAACATATATGCATGCATATATCGACATACAGCTACCTCAATCATTGAAGAATTTAAATATCTACCGTGAGTCTGTACTTCCATCCGAATTACGCGAACACGGTATCTGCATGTACTCAGAAAGTTGAGGCTAAGCTTGAATTCGGATGTGCCAAATACGACCATTACCTTTTAAAACTAATCCAATCGGATAAATACATTGCCATTCAAAAGGACCTGAAAAAACTGAAAAATATTGCAGTGACGCGATTCCGAATACTTGATTGGTATGTGGCATTGAAGGTATCGATGACGATAATAAGGATGTTGAAAACGTTAAAAAAATGTGCATATAGCAATATCATTAAATATGTATATAACAACATCATTAATCGAATTTCCATGCGATTTCTGATAATTCCGCCTGCAATCTAATGAATCTATAAATGCGACTGTGAGTCATAAGTAAATTATGAAATAAGCAAAATTAAGATTATCTGAAACACATTGTGTAAAAAAGAATAATATATCTCACTTGGATATCATACACAGATTGATGCAGTTTTTTATGTCAAAAATGAATTAAGACAAAATATCATTATATTACATGCGTACTTAAAATTGTCCACTTTATTTATTCCACAACAAAATAACAAAATACTAACACAATGATTAAACGAAAACATTAATAATATCGAATATATATTATTTTGATTTTAGTACGAAATAAGCCTGCTTTATAATTCTCAAAATTAGTTTTATTCCTAATTTGTTAGCGTAAATGACGTCATATTCATTGTTAAAATGCAAATTACAATATGAATTCGTGATAATTGCTGCTTCGAAGCGAGTAACATGCTAGATTATTTTTAAGAAAACACGTTTGATTAAAAACATGCCTTTTCTAAGTTTTGCATGCATACACAAGCCATAAGACTGATACATTTATATTTATTTGCATTTGTATGTTCACTTTTTTCTTCACAACTACTTTCAAAACATTTCGTTCCGCCTATAAATATTGCAAAATAATAAATACTTGATATCCTTCTTTGGCTATATAAATCACAAAGCGTATCGTTTTTTAACACAGCATATATTACTGTGTGTCCATTTCTTCCTTGTGTACAGTGATTGTCAATTGTGTCCAATTTTATATTCGGCTGATTGCGGCATTCATTGTATTATATTTGCATACCGCTACATTCACCATAATTCGCAATGAGTTGCTTCCTTTTTAAATTGTCGTTTACCATTTGAAATAATAAGTTCGTTCAAAATTATACGCATACTTACTGTTGCATTGATTGATTTTAAAGTGTGAAAATGGGGAAAATATACATGTAGATGAATTCTGCGATAAAAACGCAGAGCGATTATATTGATTGACCTGTGTATTGCGTAACGTTCTGGAGTAAATTTCAAATAGTATATTAGATCATTGACTTAATAGCAGTGCTTTTTTCTTGCTTGTTCTTGCATAATCACATAATACACAATACAATCATATGACTTCATATTTATGCAAACAATACCTGGTAGGTAGTAAACAAACGTAAAATTCGACAACACAATTATTGCAAGTAATTCAGTCGATCACCGCAGTGTTGTAAATCTTCTTTGAAATCGCGCTATTCGGTGTTCATTGTAGGGAACGGTTTAATAAGAACTTGGTATAACATTTTGTATCATAATAATTAAAAGACATTCTGATGCGCTTTCTAAACACATAATGAACTTTATTCATTTATAGTCGTCTATCTTCACTGTTACGAAACATATGTTAAACATTCAATTCAAATAGTTTAGAACCAAACTGCGTTGTTTTAATTCATATAAAATAAACCACGCAATTTTTGGAATACTACGGTAAAAAAACGATGAGATAAATAAACTGCGAATATTCCATACCTCATTGATACTGTTTACATTAATTTTCAAACCATACGGCCAAAGTTGTTATTAGTAATGTTTTATGTATTAATATGTAACACATATAACACATATGCTAGGGTTTAAACTGCACGTTCATGATTTGACTTTCAGGCTAGCGATAACAATCCAATAAAATAATATAATACATTAACTTTTTATTTAAGTAAAAAACACAAACATAACATGCAAAAAAATCATCGCGGCTCTTAAACTCTTCCCTGAAAGTAAGTTTCCGACCTTTTGACCTTGTTACCAAGTGTTCAACTAATCATGGTAAGCTTTAAACTTGATATTAATATCGTGAAAACTTAGATGAGGACTAAATGTCTATTGTAATAAGT